>NW_011887787.1:324062-375342 GCF_000806365.1 Fopius arisanus | reverse complement strand
TGTTATTTTTTAATAAAAAATAAGAGGAATCAATTTATTTATTGTTATTGCCTGATTTTTGGAGACTGGGTAATGCTTCTATAGTTTATTCTATTTTTGAAACTTTTAGGTCATGTAGATACCACACATCCCGTAAACCAAGGCCATATTTTACATTTTTTCCCGCTATTTTAAATTATCATTTTTTAAATAGTCCCACCAGTGCCGAATAGCTGTAGAGTGGGGATGACATGGAGATGAGGGGAAGGCGATAGTCACCGCCGCGCTGTCTCGTGCCGCCTGAGAGAACTTGTCCCCTGTTTTTGGCTTGACAATACCTGCTTGTATCATACCTTAGACACCCCCATTGCGTGTGGCGACCTCCCTCTTTTGGGGTGCAGTACTACAAGCCTCTATTTTAGTCAATCCTCTTTAGTACGACACCCCCTCCCCTTTTCTCTATTCAATAAATTTTAATCCATCTTATCAATTTCGTAATTTTAAAATTTTGGAAAACACTCCAGAGTGATCCTCGAAATTTCAAGAGTTTTTTCTACAGCGAATTTTCAAGACGCTCGCAATTTTGGTAATCGTTTAAGAATATTCCTAGAAATCATATAAAATAATGTATTCCATTTTTCATTCGTTTCAAAATTCGAAAAATTCAGGTATGACTCTCATATTTCCAACGACGTGTACAGTACAAACATTCTCAGATGGGGTTAATAGAAAGAAAAGTTAAAATGTGGAAATCTTTAGAATTTTATATCGAATCAGCGAGATTTTTTTCATAATCAAGGAGTACCTGAGTTCCGACAAATGACGACCTGATCTGAGCAATCACGATCCTGCAAGGGGGAGCTCCAGGAGTTGAATTTGAGTGTGCGGAGAAGGGGAAGTCAGCAGTGAAAAATAAACTTTCCCACGTAAATGAATAATTTAGAAGAAAATCCCCATGTTTTTGAGCATTTTCCGAATTCACCTGAATTTGAAGGATAATTTTTTATCTTAATTGAGTGTGTGAAAATGAAAAGCGATTTAGTGCTACAGGGGGGTGATGGGTGGTGATGGTGTTGTAAACAGTGCGCGTGTGCGAAAAGGCACCCGGGGGTGGTTGGATTGGTCTGTAACTCCAAAAAATCTCACGATTCCTCTTCGGCTCTTTACTATTTCCCGGTAGTCCAACCAACAACCGTTGTTGCTCTCTCACATTCCCTCGTTTCGAGGCTTCCCCCCCAAAATAAAACAAGGAAAAGGAAAAAAAAAATCCGTGTTTTGTTGCAATTTTTTTTTTCTTTCCCCATTATTTTCACCAACTCGAAATCACTTTTTTCCCCCGCGCCGAGGCAAAACGAAAAAGCGTCGAGGGGAATCCAAGTGGTTCAGGACGGACAATCAGTGTTGGCATTTGGGTGGGATTAATATATATAATATTTTTTTTTTTTGGGGGGAAGGAGAAAAACCGGGAAACGAGTCCGAGGGCAATACTGAAAGGTTACGAGACTGGAGGCGCACAAAAAAGCACGCGGTGTCTAAAAATGGCGAAGGCATTTCGCGCGGTGACAGTATCGACTTTGTCAAACAATGGACAGTCAACGCCGAAATACGATAAGCCGGTAGGACTCAATATCAATTACGATCCACAAGGAATCAGCATTGAATTTATATCAGGTAATTCATTTGGCTTTATTCTTACAATGGGCTTGTGTTTTTGGATCGATATTGGCCAGAGCTATCGCCAACGGAGACGCGACCTAACCACAATTCATTACGCCGGACGCATCCACTTTAATTCAACTCTCGTATCTCTATTTATTTATCTATTTCTGCATTTCTGCATTTTTACAGCATGTTTTTATGCCTTGGAATTATTATTTTTTTTTAGTTGTTCATTCATGCCCAGGGGAGAGTCCCATAGGGCATCATTGGTTTGGGCAGGTGCTTCGAAATGCCTGGATTCACTCCTTTGTCGGTTAAACGTGGAGAAAATAATTTGGACCAGGGTTTAATTATTACTGTTGTTGTATCGGTTTAAATAACATTTTTGGAGGGATTATTTAGTTGTTAAGGAATATGTTGATTTTTAGCACTGATATTGTGGGTGTTTACCTGGGATTTGGGCATTTCCTTAGGTATTGATGGTGTAATTTTTTTTTTCGGTGTGGCTTATTATTCGTCTTCCTTTTGGTCGAAGAATGGAATCTCGGGTAGGGATCAGTCCTTGGAAAATTATTTTGATTTTGCACGGTCTTGGGGGGATTTTTTATATTTCAATATTTGTGGATCGATTTTTTGGGGATTTGAATAAAATTGTGACAGTTTTCAAAAATTTCGAGAGTCTTGCTGTTTACAATGCAAATATTCCATTGTTTTCCTGCTTTGTCGACCTGCCAATTAATAGAATATTCAGTTTTTCCTCGTGTATTGAAATTGATAATTATGATTAAACTTTTCTATCAAACCACCAATTCACCAAAAAAATCACTTTTTCATCTGAAAGTAAGAACTTTTATCGCTTAAAAATTCAATGTACTAATAGTTATAAAAGAGTAAGAAATATATGAATAATTCAATACTGAAGTGCTAGTATCGCTGACCATAATTTAATTTCCGTATCATTACGACATGTGAATTCACGTAAAAGACCGATGCATTATCAAAACAGAAACACACTTCCAATTCCGGAAGAAATGTGTTCTGAGAATACGACAAAAAAACATTAAAAAGACAATCCTGCGATAGATCTTATTTAGTATAATAACGAGTATAATTCGATAAAGTTATGGATTATTAATGAATATAAATAAATATCGTGGCCAATTTTTGCTGATTTCTGTGATTATTTCCCATTTGATGTGATCGAAAAAATTGAATTGTATTGATACGGTCTACCACTTCATCAAATTTTATCCCAAAAAAATGACATTTGAACATTGGAGCTGGTATCTTTATTGATGATGACATTGCAGAGGAGCCAACTGAGAAGCAGCCAAAGCAATTATTGGAATTTCCCGTGACCCACACGACAGAATGTTCTCGTGTGGCGACAAAAAGTTATGTATTCACATTAGACACCGAGAGTATCCTCCTGACATTCTCCACCGAATCAGGTAATGAATATTTTCACGAAAGAATCATGAACGAGTAAAAAGAAAAATTTTAGAAACTAAATAACGAAAAATTCCTAGATTTTCGAGGTTTCCACTCGCAAATTCTCAAGCTGAAAAATGGAAAAGGTGTCTCGGCATTCAACGAGAGAACCGAGGATCTCTCAGCAATGCAGTATTTCCAATTCTACGGTTATTTATCTCAACAACAAAACATGATGCAGGACTACATAAGAACGAGTACCTACCAGCGAGCAATATTGGGAAATCTGTCGGATTTCAAAGACAAGATTGTGCTGGATGTCGGTGCTGGCTCAGGAATTCTGTCATTTTTTGCCGTTCAAGCGGGAGCTAAAATAGTTTATGCCGTTGAGGCGAGTAATATGGCTAATCATGCTGAGCTACTTGTGGCTGCTAATAATCTGTCAGATAAGATTGTTGTCATTGCTGGGAAAATTGAGGAGATTGAGTTACCCGAGGACGTTGACTGCATTGTGAGTGAGCCAATGGGATATATGCTGTACAATGAGAGAATGTTGGAGACCTACCTGCATGCTAAAAAGTGGCTAGTTCCAGGTAAATCAATAAATTCAATAACATAATTACAATATCGCTGCATTTAATTGCCATGGAAATAGAATTGTTTCATTATTTTTACAGCAAAGTATTAGCAGGTCTTTAATTTTTTAATATTTATTATTATCCAGGAGGCCGCATGTTCCCTTCTAGGGGAGACCTCCACATAGCCCCATTCTCCGACGAAACCCTCTACATGGAGCAGTTCAACAAAGCAAACTTCTGGTATCAAACATGTTTCCACGGTGTTGATTTATCCTCTCTACGAAATAGTGCTATTAAAGAATACTTCCGACAGCCAATTGTTGATACATTTGATATTCGCATTTGCATGGCCAAATCCGTCAGGCACGTTGTCGACTTCCAAACTGCTGACGAGACTGATTTACACAAAATAGGTAACTCAGATTTGATGCTAATTAACTCGGTAAATCCCCGGGAAAAATAATCCATAAGAACTTTTCTCATGAATTTCAAGCAAATTGCATAACAATTTTTTTTAATCTAGACATTTTCTTCTGAACTCATGAATTTTCTTATGTTTTTTTATGTCTTGTGTCACATAAAAAATTGAGTAAAAAAAATTAGAAAAGTATACAATCAATACTCGAGGGGTAGAAAGTAATAAATCATACGCTACATTTCCATTATTGCGCATTCATCTTGGAAACAAGGGACGCAGAAGAAAATGGAAATGACAGAAAAGTTTTGAATGTGTTTCACCTGATTAATAAAATACTTTATGTTACAATGCATACATGTGCAGAATAGATTCATAACAATTATATTGAATCTATTTAAAATATTAATGAAGTGATATGAAAATGAATGATTAATGCAATTAAACCGTGATTTCACAGAAATAGACGTTGATTTTCATATACTCGAGAGTGGCACTTGCCACGGTCTGGCATTCTGGTTTGACGTTGCATTTATCGGTTCCACTCAACAAGTCTGGTTAAGTACAGCTCCAACAGAGCCACTTACCCACTGGTACCAGGTCCGTTGTCTCCTGGAGAATCCATTATTCTGCAAGAGTGGACAATTGCTCTCAGGGAAGGTCATTTTAGTAGCTAACAAAAGGTAAAATCTCCATCTACATTATCTAAAAAACAAGCCAAACAACAAATAAAGCCGAACAATCAGATGTACTAATGATTTATTTTCATTTTCAGACAATCCTATGATGTAACAATAGACTTAAAACTGGAGGGAACGAACATGGAGAGTAGTAGTAATACACTGGACCTGAAAAATCCCTACTTCAGGTATACTGGTGCTGTTGCACAATTGCCATCAGGTTTGAACAGCACATCACCGAGTGAATCGTACTGGACAACACTGGATGCACAGGGAGCTCGTCAGGCTGTCAACATGGTCAACGGAATGTCAGTGAATGGTCTTGGTGAAGTGTCAATGGACACACCTGGTGCTGTCAATCCTAGTAATTTACTAGCTCTAGGTAAGGTTTTCCTTGATCCCTCGTTGTACCACTACTCTCTATAAAACATAATAAAAGAAAATGCGAAAAGATATATTGAACATTCAGACTAGATACTGGCATATTCCTTTAGTAGAGTTTGACGTATTTAAAAGGTAATCCGCAATAAATGAATGCTATTTTCCCCCGGCTGACAATTGAACGATGTAATTCGTAGTGTTTTGTTGATTGAACAAGTCATGGAGACGGTTGTATTGTTCTGTAGATCATCCGTCCTAAATCGTGACTGAGAAAGTAGACAAAGTGCGAAAGAAATTCATCGCAAAAGCAAATAAAAAATTGTGAAATTATTGTGTAGATTTAGGCCGAGAGGCAGTGACACGTGGTATTTAAACTGCTTTCATCGAGGGAATTAAAATTATGCGTTGAATTTTATGACACAGTTTTTATAGATTCATCAAGTCTTGTTCCATTCACAAATTTTTATGTTCATCATGAGACATGGGGGCAATAGAAAATCTTTACTAGGACGATTACTCATATTTTCTTTTTCGAAATGCTATGATAACCCATAATTATCCATTATCCATGCTCCTGTTTTAATTATCCTTATGTTTGTAGAATGTGACGTATGTGTAATCACGAGAAAAAAAAAGAAAAATAACGAAAAACTCATTGTTTGTAAATATTTTTCATCGATAATTCCCTTGTGATAATGATAATCTGTAAGTTTGTAAGACTGAAAAAAAAATCCGTGTCAATAAACGGCTCATTGATAATAATTAATCACGAGAGTAATGAAAATTTTCTTGATTCACTTGGTAATTGGTCTGCTTGGTGATTGCCTTTTTATCTCCCTCGCATGTTCCCAGATTTTAATTTATCAATAATTTAGTTTTATCAATGATTGAGTTCGTTTGAATGCTTGGAAAATTGTTATTTTCATTTTTTGCCATGAGTATTACACAGTTTAATTTGCTTGTGTAACAGGGGGTCAGCCAAATATACATCCGGGCTCAATATCGAGCACTGGGAGAGGTAGAATTGGTGGTACAGCAACAAGTACCCAAGCTGCTCAGCTTATCGGTGGTGGAATAACACCAAATATGTTCACATCACCAGCAACTGTAAGTATTGATTAACTTATCTCACTCATCAATTCTACAGAATTCGTAATCTTCAATTTTTTCATCAACAATAAAAGAAGAACGACAAACTGGAGGAAAATAATCCAGTTCCCCTGGATTAACATTATTCTCCTAGGAGTTTGTAATTGCAATCATATCTAATTAAAAAAGTCTCATACAATTGACTCCCATGTCAGGTACTGATTCAGGTGTTGATTCCGAGATTTATTATCAGATATTTAAATAAAATTTGTCAATTTAATTAGAAACAATTCTCCATTCTCATTGGAAGAGTCAAGTATGAATTTTTTCCATTAGCGATCATATGATGATACTAAAATCATATAATCCTGCCTGCGTATCAATCGCGGCTACAGCTTGGTGTTACTTTCCAGCAATCGCTGGTACTTGGAAATACGTCCCATTATCCAGTGAATCCAAGTTTGATGATTGGTGATTACGTGACACCTGGTAATGGAATAGCACCCCAGGCATATCGACAATGATCCATGGCTAAATCACATCGTATTGATTACACACGTAAGACAAAGCAATTGCATGGGACGAGTAACAGTCGTCAGAAGTTGATTGTTAACAGTAACAATAGCAACATTAATCGACAAGATCGTAGATTTGTATTCAGTACACCAGCGAGTAAGTTACGTCTGTCATCGGCAGTGAGGATTTTACATTCAACTGATGATGAGTTCACCGCTAAATCATCAGATAAGCGTGCTAAGATCAATGATATTGGTTTGAGATGGATGTCAGGGAAGAATCACAATCTGCTGTGGGAAACTCGTTGGAAACGATTGCGTGCGATTCTCTCATAGCGAATTAATTATTCTCAGTAACAATCGAGAATATCAGTCATCAGTATTGAAGGAACAAAGGACATCCCCTGATTCCATCTCCCAATAAAAAAAACTCTGATAAATATCACTAAAAACAGGAGCATGCCAAAACCAACGGGAGAAAGACGATATTTTTTAATGACAATACTATTTAATCATTCGCAATGTTCCCTGATTCTATGAAAAGTCTCTTTGAATGCTCTTATACTTTTAATAGCTCTTTTTCCTTGTGATCACTCACGAGTGCTGCGTTAAAGCTCTTGCGAAGCAGCTCTTTTGTCTGGTCTCTCCATATTTTATCTCATTTCTTATTCCCATTCAACTAAGAGCAGCCTGAGAGTTTTTTTTTAGATGGAGTAAAGCTGAATGGCTCCGATGAAATTTTAAGTTCAAACCGTGCTCGATGTCGAAGATATTTATACAACCCTAGAGTAGACTATTTTAAGGAAAATAAAGAAAAACAAATTGTGGATTATGTAGAGGAATGATGCAGTGCAAACAGCTGGTGATGATCTTTTCGATGTGAACGTTCGAGCACTGTGGCATTGCCTGTCGATTTATTTTTTTATTACACTCAAGAATTTAGTTACAAAATTGCGCTCCTTGACAATGAGTCATTCCGTTTGTTGCTTTGAATTATTTCCATTAATTATGAACTGAATTATGAACTTTTGAAAAATTTATTTTGTTCACTTTGAGAATGTGCGAAAATATTTCCTATGTGTTTTTTCTGTTCATTCAATGGCAACGAATTAGATGCGAAACATTATTTTGTATCGTGAATTGTACATATAATGAAATTATGGCACAATGACAAATAAGGATCTCAACCACGAGCCGATGTGCCGAGTAATATTTACTGTAGCTCCTAAGAATTATTGAAACCCAGTGTGTGTATTTTATTTTATCGTAAACATCCCAATCGCACAAACACTTGCCATCTGCTTAAGATAACTTGTAATATTAATGAAGTGTGTCGATTTTTTTTTTCCTTTCACTGTCAGGAGAGTCCGCTGTGAGTGACTGGTTCCCGTTTATTTTATGTACTTTAAATACAAAAGTTCTTTTTCTTTTGAATGATATTACTCGATTGTGGTGTTTACTTTTGCATTAATTCCATTCCAGCACTGAATTTGAGGGACAGGCATTCCACGAGTGCTGTTCAATGAAAAAACAACAATATGAATGGAGAACATGGGGAAAAGTTTGGCAAAGTGGACACGTCATGCTCCTCGATATATTTAAATAACGAAGAGATCAAATGCTTTGAGGGCTTGAAGAATATCTCTAGAGTGTTCCCTCGACGGAACTGAAATAATCTTTTTTCTATCAGCTCCATCAGCTTTTTGGTGAGTTATGAATATTCTGGGGGAGTTATGGAGTCTCCATTTTGTCGCACTCTCGCCGCGTTCGAGAGGGAAAAATAAATACTGCAAAGCAAAAATTGTATAGCTCGATTATGTACATACAAGCAACTCTCTTCCATTGATTTCCTTCAGTTCCCTTTTCCTTATTGTGTGTATGCGTGAGAGTGCGAGCGTAATTTTTTAATGAAATGAAAGAAAACGAAAAAAAAAAACAAACGCCCGATGACTGAAATTTTACACTCAAAATATACCTCAGGTTGCAGTTGCGAGCCCAAATTAATATTCCTCTGTTTAATTATCTCTCCTTTCTTATTTTGCCCTCTAGTATTATGTCGATTATTGCGGCGTCAACATGTATTTAATGATTAAATTTTAATCCGATATCATGAGTTACAACGATAAACAGTGCGAGGAACTAATTACTGGGTTCTCAATTCTCCGCCTCGTACATGACTTAATATGCATCCGTAAATAGTTGGAAATGCTGAATAATTTATGTGTTAATGAATAACATCTGTAATTAATTTCAGTATTGAGATATTTTTATTTTTAAAGACAAGCTCGATCAAATCACATCTTCGATGTCACTCAGAGATGTCTGTTCTCTCATAAGAATGACATTTTACTACTAATGAAGGTTTCCATGAATTGTATACTAATGTTGAGTTGATTGAGTCACGCGCTCTGATTTTTCAATTGCAACATTATCAATGTAGTTTAATTAATAACAGAAATGTGAGTTGTAGAAGGGTCATAAAGAATCAGTGGGGTGTTTCCATCGCTCAAATAAAGAAAATCCATTCAATAAGGAGCATGATTATAAAAAATATCCCATTCCCATTTGATTACGTGAAAACTGCCTAATTGTCGCTTTAATGTGGAAGCAAACTCTAGTCGCAGGACATCACAAGCGTAACAGTATTTCTCAGTTATCGGTATCCTCATGTGAAAATTCGGTGTTTTGAGCATTTTGATTGAGAAATATGTGATCAAAATCAGGCACCGAACACAACTGTTTATTTACACGGCTGAGTTCTGAGTTCTGAGTTCTGACCAAATGCGAAGTAAACATTGCTCCAGGAATTCTCTGCCAGAAAAGCAAAGAAATTTCTACAAATGGGGTTAAAGATTTGTTCATTTCATAGGAACAAGATGCAACGAGCCCAAAGTGATTCAGAGAGGATAAGTCATTTTAATAATTGTTTCAAAATACGAGGTGGAGGCGCAGCCATCTTGACAACCATTTTCGCAATGGAATGGTGGATGCAAGCAAGATGGCGGTGCCCATTATTTTTTAATATTTAATTAAAATTGTTCAGGTACTTTAAATGACTCTGAATTAATTTCATCCTGTTCCTGTAAAACGAATGTAATATTCAATGAAAAATTTAAATTTAATTGCATTAACTTCATTGCATAGAGCGATGGTGCAGAAATTTCCACTTACGTAGAACAGCGATTTCTCAATTGAAAGCTTTATGATTAAAGTAATTAATAACGACTCGTCGAATTAAGCTCGTTATTCATTGTCTTGCTCAATGGGACTGTAAAGGCCTGACGGAATTGATGTGAAGTTGAAGAGATAATGAACGACTGTTGTATACGTAATAGATAATTTACCATTGCTTCGTTTTCGATTTATTTTCAGAGTCATAACAGGAAAATATACAATTTCCCTCTTCCTTTCTCACGAGATCAATCGTGGAGACAGTTGAGTATGAAAAAATGATTCAGTGATGATTGTAAAGGCCTCAAAGATCACGCACACGCCAATCATAATCCACGAATTATATTTTGGCTCGAGCTTTGAAGTTTGATTTAGTACGATAGGCACTGTAGATTATTTCGAGTTGAGGCGTACGATAATTAATTTATGGAAGTAATTTTAATGCGAGTACTTGGAGTATGTATATGCGTAAGTGGAGCACGATTATATGACTCTGGTGCCATTTTGGCTAATAAATCATTATAATCATCATTTGAATATGACTATTATTATTTATATCCTGAACATGAATGATCCACACAAAAAGAGAAAATATGCGTAGATGTGCAAATGAAGTTTAACCAATCGTTTTATCGATGGAGATGATCAGAATAATATTTTAATTGATCATGTCCTTTCAGCTCGACGAGCCCAATGCTATCCTGAAAAAAGAGGAGTCAGTCGCGGCTTTTTGGGACGGTTTGGGCATGATAGATCCAACGGTGAAAGTAAAGTGGAAAATCGAGTTCAATTTCTTTCGCTCCGAATTTCTTTTGAACGATTTAATGAGTTAATTTCTAGATTAATTCGCTGGAGACAATTAAGAAACCATTCTTATTGACTCCGGAAATCACAATTGATGGATCGAAAACAGCAGTCCTACGGAATTCTTCAGAAAATTTCAAGTTCTAATCGAGTAACATTTCAGAGGATGTGAGTGAAAATTTCATTTTTTAATTTCTCCACCGAAATTTCCGGTGCGGCAAATGATTCAAAATTAATCTGTCTGTACAATCGAAACACAATCGGAAGGGATAATAAAAAATTAATGCAATAATAACGTAATTAACCGTAACAAGTCGATTTACCCATGCTGATTAATATTCCATTTCCATGACTTATCATTTAAAATCCAGTTGTCCCCCTCCCTCATCATAATAAATTATAATAAAAAATAATAAACTATAAATGAATCAAAATGGAAGTCTTCCTTGATACACCGCAAAAAACTTCCTTCCCTGTACTTGGAAGAGTAATTAATAACAATGTGGAAATGAAATAATTGATGACTTTATTTTCTGCGAAAGCCTGCAGTTCCATGAACGTGAGACTGTCCATCATTCAATGACCAGTGAAAACAAGGAAAAATTGAATTATTGTCAACACTACGTCGTAATTTCCGACTACGTATTTACATTACAAAATATGACCCAGGTCACCTCTAGTTCACGTCGACGTGATCATTATTAGCTTTAAGAGCTTGAGGGATTACTTAAGAAGTAGTTTTCCCGATGAGAAGTTATACATGTTCGGGGCAGCGTTAAATCATTGTTAAAAGACTCTCCGCAATGTTTCAGTCCAGCAGGTGTAATTTATTAACTTTAAACATGTGAGTGACAATAATTCATAAATCAATAATTCATCATTCATATCAATTCATGTCAATCCACATGGAAATATATGTAAAATATATATGCAAAAGTATATATGCAAAATATATAAAATTTATTAATAATTTCACAGTCGTTTCATCCCGATGGACATTTTTAAATAAATAGATAACGAATTATTAATCATCTACTAGTCGTGTTACCCTATCAACACGAAAAATATAATAATAATGAATAATAATAGTATATAATAATATATTATATATTTGCGGTACAAAATATTTTTTTTTGATAATTGTAATAGTGAATTTGACAATTATTTTTTAATCGTAATTTTTTCAGAGTTTTAATTTTTGCGTTGATTCCATTATCTCAATCACTGCCTGTCACACCGGTAGTACATAATAATCCGTTCCTGAGTGGTTTTTCAAGGACAATTAGTCTAGCTGCCATAGCAAATGACTTGAAGGGTTCTCTGGATGAATCTGTTAATCCCTGTGATGACTTCTACCGATTTACATGTGGCCATTGGAATAACCGTCATCCTATCCAGGAAGGGTATTTAATATGGTCTAATTGGGACGTCATTGCCAACGAAATAAAGCCGAAAATACAATCTCTGCTGAATGGAAATGATTCACCAACTGATAATGAAGCGATTCGCAAAGCGCGGAAGGTTTATCGAGCCTGCATGAATGGAGGTAATAAATGCAAACAAAAATTATTATTAAATAAATGTCTTTTCAATTGAAAGAAAACGGAAGAAAAACGATTTTTAAAAAATATAGATAATAAATAGGAATAAGATGAAATAAAAAATTGTTTGAGAAGAAAGTTATTCTTGTAGTGTAGCGATTTTAATTATTCTAATTATTTTAATTACTCGCATTGTTTGTAAATATTGCAGATAAAATTGAAGTGGAAGGGGTAACGCCGATTCTTCTGCTTCTCCAGAAATTTGGAGGATGGCCATTGATAATGAATCCTCAAGCTTGGAAAGCCAAGTACCTTTCATGGCAAAATATAAATACTAAAATGATTATGAGTTTGTACATCGATCCATTGTTCGCCATAGAGGTTGTACCAGACATGAAAAATTCGTCGATTCACAGGATCGCAGTAAATGATTTCTCCCTTTCGTTAACTGAAGACTTACACAAGACTTGATCTGACTGGCAATTTTCTCCCAGATTTCAGGGCCAAAAACTGTCATTAAAAAAACTGAAATGAGTTCTATCGACAGTGATCCCGTGATTCAGGCGTACAAAGAATATAAACGCACAGTAGCTAGTGTCCTTCTGAAAGGGTCTCCGCAACCCCCGGGTCTGACAATGGCAGAACAGCTGGAAGATCTCCACGATTTCGAAAAAAAATTGATTCGGGTATGAACTCATCGGGAATTCACTGATTCCAAATAATTGTGTTATTATTGCAGATTACTGACGGTGAATATAATGTCAAACAACTTGATGAGTGGTACAATCTGATGACAATCGATGAGTTCCAGAATTTTTATGACAAGGCTGTAATGGCTCAACCGACTGCCAGAGTAAGTATCAAAGTAATTACTCGCAATCACGGCTACTGCCAGATGACTGAGTGAATGCCTTCCAGATTGATTGGCTTCAGACGATCGCTGAAGTGTTCTCATTGGCTCCCGAAATTGGAATATATGGATCAGAAAAAATCATCGTAGTGGGAAAATCGTATTTTCAAAGGCTTGCAGCATTATTGGGCAGAACTTCACAAGCGACCATCGGTAACTAATAACTTCTCCAAGAAGAAAAATATAAAGGAATTTTTAGGATAGAGTTATCGTTAATTATCCCTTATCTCTGCTAATTAGAATTGATTTTCTTCAATTCTATTGGAGTTGTATACAAATTCTACAAAAATCCATGAGAATTTAAAGTATTGTAGTAATTTGTGATATTGTAGTACTGAACTGATTCAATAATTATTATTACAGTGAATTATATAATGTGGAAGGCAATTGTGGATTTGACTCCATTTTCGAGTAAAGCTTTGACTGATCCCTTGATTAATTTCATTAGTCATCGCATCGGAGCAGATCCCCTTGGAGACAGGTCAGTGTTATCTGCGAATTCCAATCAAGAATCTTCTGTTCAGGATTTTTCAGGATTTTTTCATGTAGCATAAAATTTAAATTAATTGACGATTATCTTCATTTCTTATTATATATTTTTGCAACAGGGAAGATGATTGTGTAGCCGCCTCTCAGATGGCTAAAGCAGTGTCTTATGCATTCGTTAAGAAATATTCTTCAACGGAGATGAAGCAAGCGGTAATCTAAAGAGAAATAAATTAAAAAGGAAATCATAGATCGATTTAATCGATACAATCGTTGGTTTAGGTGACTGATATGGTGGAGAACATCCAAGAAGCTATGGTGCGGCAGATTCAACAATCTTCTTGGCTGAGTAATATGACCAAGCAGTTGGCTAGTGATAAAATCTATCATATGACGAAGCTCATCAGTCATCCGGATGACTACACCGCTGAAAGCATAGATCATTATTACAAGGAGGTAGTATTCATTTCATATAATAAAATTTATAGTATTATATTCCACGAATGACTCATTCTGTTTTCATTCGATTGCAGTTTAAAGCAACAGACAGTTATTTGGAGAATGAACTGCAGAAGACTCATTTGATGCTTGTAGAACTTTTGAGAAGTTTGGGTAAATCGCCGGAAAAAAGAAAGTACGGGAAATTGGTCTATAGGGAATTCAAATATTACAAGATTAATTATTCATATTTTGTTGGGGTGAATTTGTTCAATTTTTTTTTTTATTTCCACAGGTGGTTAGTGGAGCCTACCATAATTAACGCATTTTATGGACAATCAGCGAACACCATGCGTGAGTATTAAAATTTTATTTAAATTATATTGATGTTTTATTTTATATAAAAAAAATATTATTCATGTAATTGGGAATATCTTTCAGTGGTACCCGCGGGGATTCTTCACGCCCCTCTTTTCGATCCAAATAGACCCAGGTAATTTATTTCAATAAGAATCACATGAAACTCTGCAATTTATTTATTTATTACCACAATTCGGACAATGGATTTTTTAGTTTATTCAATTATGCGATGATGGGCTCGACAATTGGTCACGAAGTTTCGCATGCCCTCGATACCGAAGGTAATCCCACGGGACCATTTTTTAAATTGAATCGTAGAACATTTGTGAGGAAGAATATTATTATTATTATTATTTCAGGTCGTCGTTACGATCAAAATGGCAATGCGATACGTTGGTGGGAATCGGCTGCAATTAATAGATATAATTACAACGCACAGTGTTTTGCTGATCAGTACAGCAATTTTAAATTATATGATAGTTCCAAAGGCGGTGTTTACGTAAGTTATGCTAATTATTTTATTATTAACGATGTTAATATTTAATAAGGACCATTGCTGCAAGAATTCATGTTTTTTATTTTTATGATAAACTTATAATGCGATTGACTAGAAAAAATATTACGTTTTTACATTTTGTCATTATTTTGTGAATCATAAGTTTTTTTCAAAATTTTTTAATGAAATTACTCAATTGTAGAAAAAAGATGAGAATCATCGTATCATCAAGAAAATCCGTGAGTCATTCAAAAATTAGAAATGGCAAATTTGTTCTATTTGTTTAGTCCCATCGATAATTTACAATTTTATTACAAAACGAATATAATTATGAAATCCTGAGGAGGTGAACGGGTGAGAATGGATATATATATAATGATATTATTGTAGCTCAACGGAAATTTGACTTTGGAAGAAAATATAGCAGATTCTACAGGACTTGCCATTACTTTCAATGCGTACAAGAATTTCCGTCAAAAAAACGGAATCCCTGCTGAAAAAATTTACGGTCTAGAACGATTCACTGACGATCAACTATTTTTCATGGCGTTTGGAAATGTGAGTTGTGTAGACAATATTTATGAAAAATGTGTAATAACAAATGGAATTTGTTTATCATCAGCTCTGGTGTTCATCGGAGGACGTGGAGTACCTAGAGAAATACGCGAATACCGATGTCCACAGTCCGTCCAAGCAGAGAGTAAATGGTGCTGTATCGAATAACAAGAACTTCGCATCAGCTTTTAATTGCCCAAATAATTCGCCGATGAATCCCCACCACAGGTGTAACATTTGGGAATAAATACGAAATCGCAAATGAGTAGAATATTCATCTCTTGTACATTTCAATATTGTAATATTCCAATTGTACCTAATTATAAAACTTAATTCGAGATCTTGATATTTATTGAATACCCGTCCAAACACTTGAAAAATAATCTGATATCTAACGGCGAAAATGAATTGAAGAAACATTAAAAAGATGTCAGAGATGTCAAAGATCAATCCTCAGAAATTCAAAAATTCTTTCCTTTTTAACGATAAAAAATATTGATTTGCTGTATTGACACCAGCAGTGGTATTTTGCTTAATTAATGATCATAATCATTGTTTGATTATTCTTGACCTTCTACAGTGCGTTTGAATTGCAATCAGCAACGGGTCAGTTTCCAAATGCTCTGCAAACAGCGGAAAACTGGAATATTGTGAGACAATAGGATTTCCCACGGATAATTTAAATTGCGAAATATGACCTAGGTCACTCCTAGCTGAGTATTATTAGCTGCCAAAGCTTGACGGATTACCACTCGCGCAGAAGCTTTCGCAAAAACCGATAGATTCTTGAGATCATTGAGACATTCTTAGACAGCATCCACAATGTTTTGGATCAGAAAATGGAGCTGCTCCATTTTCTACATGTGAGTGTTCATTAATCCTGTCACACGTTATCCATTAATATTCATGACTGCCTCAAAATTTCCAGAATTCTCCCTCTCGCGTTGATTTCCATCTCCCAATCAGCTCCTGTGAAACGAGATACGCCTTCTCCATCGGGTAAATATTATTCTATATACAAATTATAAATCTCATTAACATTTAATTTGTGAATAGTTAATAGACTTCTTCATTATTAGTTATGAATATTCACTTGATAATATTGAATTTGTTGACAGCTAGCCAATTGTTGGCCGCACTGGACGACTCAGCGAATCCATGCACCGATTTTTATAAATATACGTGTGGCCACTGGACAGAATATCATCCGACAAAGCCAGGATACTTAACCTGGACAAATATGAATGAAATTGATGATGAGGTAAAGCCAAAGATAAAATCACTCTTGAAAGCAGAGGATTCAGAGACCGATATCGAAGCGATTCGTAAAGCTCGGAAGGTCTATCGTGCCTGCATGAACGGAGGTACTGAATTTGATTAAGAATTCTTCATTATCATGATTAAATCTGCGACAAGATAAAGTGTTTCAGATAAAATTAAAAATGATGGTCTGGCGCCGGTGATATCAATGCTCAACGAGTACGGTGGATGGCCCCTGATTATGGACCTCGATGAATGGAGATCCAAGAATATTTCTTGGCAGGAAATATACCCGAAAGTCTTCAGAACTTTTGCAAAGGGAGCGTTGTTCCTCCTGGAAGTATCGCCGAACTCCAAGAACTCGTCGGAGATAATACTTTCCGTAAACAGTCAATTCCTTTTGGCCATTTCTTTCAGGTGTATAGATGAATTGTTAATAATTTCTGTCTAGGTCTCGGAACCAGGTCTCGTCGTCAAAGAAGCCGAGCTAAATGCTCCTGATGATGATGAAGCAGCGAAGGCCTACAAAACTTATAAGAGAGTAGTATCTTACAAACTTAAAAGCGCAATAAATCCGATCGATGGATCGGCTGAAGAAGAATCTAGGAGAGAACAGTGGGAGCAGCTAAACAGTTTTGAGAAGGAATTGGCAGAAGTATGAATTAAAATGAATTTTTAATCGGAATTAAATGAGATTTCAATCGAAAACGCAATAATTCTAATTTACCGATTGCATATTTAGATAACACTTGGACAACAAGATCTTAAGGAGATCGACGAATGGTACAATATAATGACGATCGATGACTTACAGGAATTCTGGGACACTGCAAGCACCACCAATCCAACTGCCAAAGTAATATTCTCAGTTCAATTCTGTCTCTTACTGATGGAATATATAAAGTATCGAGTCGATTTCTTTTAGATTAATTGGCTTGAGATGATCAGAGAGGTGTTCGCACTCACACCGGAAATCACAATAGATGGATCAGAGCAGATTGTGGTACCGGAAACAAATTACATATACAATCTTGCTCAATTGCTGGATAAAACTCCACCGGAGACTATCGGTAAAATCTCGCATCATAGAGATGATTGATAAATAGAATACGAAAAAATTTTAATCATGTGATATTCGACGAATGATTAATTGCCAATTAATCGTTGCAGTGAATTATATCTTGTGGGCGACAATTCCTGATATATCTTTATATATGACGCGTGAGATATTGAATCCACTGCTAACTTTCTATCGGCATCGCTCTGGAGTTGATCCTATCCCGGATAGGTGAGAGAAATTGTGATAATCATATTGATTTTCATTTTTTTGTTGACAGAAAATTAAGAGAATAAACTCGAGTTCGCATTTTTGATTCTTTTTTTTACGTTAGAAGGCTTTTTCAGGGCAATGCAATTTATTAATTACTGTTAAGAAGTTATTTGTTGCTTTTGTTGGTTGTTTTAGGGCCGATGGATGTGTCGGCTCTTCTCAAATGAATCGTGCTGTCGCATATGCATTCGTTAAACAATACTCTACACCGGAAGTCAAACAAGAAGTAACAAAAATCAAAAGAATATTATCATTGATTTTATTATTATTATTTTATTTATTATGTTATTTTTTCTATATTGCTCAGTTGACTGAGATGGTGGACAATATTCAGAAAGCTATGGAGAGGCACATCGAACAGTCATCTTGGCTCGATAATGACACGAAAATTCTAGCTGTTAATAAAATCAAGAATCTGCAGAAATTTATCAGCTATCCAGAATATTTCAGTGATGAATATATAGATGAATATTACTCAGAGGTAAAAGTATTCATTGAAAATTGAGAGTGGTTATTGGAAACTCATTCTGTGATTTCGTTTTGGTGTAGTTCGTTCCATCTGACAGTTACTGGGAGAATGAATTGCAGAAAAGAGCTGTTAAGATGAAACATATGATGAGACAGTTACATAAACCGACGGACAAATCGGAGTAAGTAAAATCGATTGGATAAACGTGATAGAATAAATAAGTCTTCCACATGTAGTCGAATCATAAATTAAAGAATTATTACCGATATCTTCTAATTTTTCAGGTTTTTTTAGAAATCTTTGGGAAAACGCGGATGAGATTGACACGAAAAAATATTTTTCCCCAGCGATGAAATTTCGTGGGACATGAATTAATCATAAAATTCAAAAATCTATATTTTTATATTTTTTTACGTCAATATCATCAACCGTTTCTCAGAAATTTGCAGAGAACCTGAAGAATAAGAAGATATCGGTAATAACTACTTGATTGCTCTGTCTGTATTCTTTGGAATTTTTTATTTCAATGATCTTCACAGGTGGCCAAGTGAACCCACCGAAATCAATGCATTTTATGGACAAGTAGCGACCAACATCGGTGAGTATTAACAAAATTATTTAAACTTTAGAGGGATTTAACATGATCTGATCGTAAAATGCTTCAGTGGTGCCAGCCGGAATAGTCCAGCCCCCGGCTTTCGTGTTGGACAGACCAAAGTAATATATCCACATACATATCCAACTGGGAAAAAAAATAGACGACAAAATTGATCACCTGAAAATAATTTCCCTTGTTCTCATGATGATTAATCATGAAAGACATTGTAAAGAAAATAACGAAAACAATCAGGGGGTCCATTTTGTCCGACAATTATTAATGTAGATTATTCTTTTGTGATACGAATAATAAGTATTTTCCAGGATTTTCAATTACGCAATGATCGGTTTGATAATTGGTCATGAATTTTCGCATGCCCTCGACAGTACAGGTAAATAATAAATACATGTGATTAATAATTATGTTCATTAATGAGTGGAATATAATTGCAGGTCGTCTTTATAATAAAAACGGCGATGTGGTGACCTGGTGGGGTCAGCCTGCCATTGACCAATACGAAGAGAATGCACAATGTTTTGTTAATCAGTTCAGTAATTATAAAATATATGATGACGGGGAGGAGGTCATACGTGTGAGTTTACAATTTTACGATGGATTATCCAGAATAATTTTCTTGTTGAACGAAATAATTTCAATTCTTTCTTCCAGCTCGATGGGAATCTAACGTTGGAGGAGAATATATCAGACTCTACCGGTCTGAAAATTACGTGGGATGCGTACAAAATGTCTTGTGAAAAAAAGGGAAACGATTCCGAAAAAATTCCAGGACTGGAGCAATTCTCGGAAGAGAAAATATTTTTCATGGCGTTTGGAAATGTGAGTAATAGAAAATTTACTCCTAAATTGATAAGGAGACGGCGTGAGGATTTTTTATTGTGGAATTGTTTGATTTGCAGCTCTGGTGTTCCTCTGAGGACGAGAATTACCTTAAAAAATACGGTAACACGGATGAACATAGTCCAGCTAAACAAAGAGTCAATGGAGCTGTATCAAACAATCCACGATTCGCAGCAGCTTTCAATTGCCCAGCGAATTCGGAGATGAATCCTCCAAATAAATGCAGCATGTGGACCTCATGATTCGAATTACGAACGACCGAAAACCCATTGACTAATTAATATTCTTCATTGCAATGAAAATTCTTGAATCATTAGCACCCGAAGATCTGTCACTGTTTCCCTGAAACACAAATCTTACTTGTTGATTATTAAATCTATTTGCATATTAATATTTTTCTTATTGACCATCTCCTCTCGTAAATCCTCAGCTCGACAATTATTCCGAAAATTAATGAACAATCGCGGAAGTAATTAAAGCATGAGAAAATAAAAATAGAAAATGAAATGAGAGATGATATAAGAATCAGATGACAGAAATATCTGCAGATAATATTCATAATGAGATTTTCAAAGCGTGAGACTTGCACAATTGAATTTGACTTTATTCACTGTTTTGACAAAGGAAAATTGAAATATTCTATCATACAGCGGGAAGTGGGATTTTCCACAAGGTATTTTAAATTACAAAATATGAGGTGGGTCAAATCTAGATCACCTTTAGTTGACTTTTCTAACTTCGAGCGCTTGAGGGACTATTTAAGTGAGAGCTTTTTCACAGTGAAGTCATACATGTGTTCAGCGTGGAGACATTACTGAGATATTCACGATGTTTCAGTTCAACATGTGGAGTTCTTTGAATTTCAAAGTGTAAGTGTTTATTCGTCATGCAAAGAAACAATATCGCTCATTTTGTTACGGACAATTATACAAAAGCAAAAAAAGAGAAATCCGTTCAAGAAGTTATTCGATATCTTTTAATTTTTCATATTTTTTGTATATTTCTGGGCCCAATCCCTCACAAATTTTCATAATTATGGATTTTTCAAATTTTTTTTTAAGGACTGGTTGGATTTTCTGGAAAAGATAATTTACTCCAAAATTGGGATTCCTAATTACTCTGGCAATTAATCGTTTTTTTCAATAATTGTTAGCTAGCGTTCTAGCGGTTGTCAACGACTAGAACGCTAGCTAACAATTATCGGAAAAACAATTAATTGGCGGAGAGAATAAGAATCCCAATTTTGGAGTAAATTATCTTTCCGAGATACTCCAACCGGTCCTTAAATTAAAAATAAAAACGATATATAAAACGATTTCATAAACCATTTCTCATAAATAGTTCATTAATTAAATTGTACTCTCAATTTCATCAGCGAATCGTAATTTTTTCTAGAATTCTCACACTCGCGCTAATCTCTCTATCCCAATCGATTCCTGTGAAACGAGATGCCGATCTTCTTCCAACAGGTAATGCTCATTGATCTCGAAATGGATGTATCAAAAATTTTTTGCATGTAAAACAGTTTAGACGCTTTCCATAGGAATATCAACTTATAAACAAAATGGAGGTTTGTTTCGGGAGTTTTTTTTACGAACGTTGAGCTTATCTTCCACAGTGCAAGATTTGCTGAATTCCCTCGATGAGACAGCAAATCCATGTACCGATTTCTATAAGTATAGCTGTGGCCACTGGGTAGAACATCACCCTCCCATACCAGGATACCCTATGTGGAGTAATTTATACATGCTCCAGGATCACATGAGACCAAAACTCGAACCTCTCTTGACTGCTAACGATTCGGAAAGTGATAATGAAGCTATTCGCAAAGCTCGCAAAGTTTATCGAGCTTGCACGAACGAAGGTACGAATTGCGCATAAAAAAATTGAAAATTCCTCTAAACAATCAAAATATTACAGCATTAATTGAAGAACTGGGTGCAGCCCCCCTCCTATCGCTGCTAAATGCACAGGGAGGATGGCCGTTGCTCATGAAACCTGAAGACTGGAAATCGAAGAACATCCAGTGGCAAAAAATTGTTCCCAGAGTTCTTAAAACATTGGGAACACCCACTCTATTCTCTTTCGATGTAAAACCAGATTATAAAGATGCAGATACTCCCATCATTGCAGTAACTACTCAATTTATTGCGCTTTATCCTCATTTACACTCACATGAAGATTAAAAAAATAAGCCTTGTTTTAATTAAAAATATCTCATTTGAAGGGAAAAACTAATTAATTAGAGTGAATCTGATTTACTTTAGATTGGCGATCCACCTCTTACCGTAAAAAAAACTGAATTGACAGATCCGGCAAGTGAGTCGGTGGTTGAGGCTTACAATCAGTACAAATCCAAAGTCGCTGATATACTCCAGCAAGCATCAGGCTTATCTTCTGAAGGATTAACTACTGCTGAGCAATTAACTGAATTAGGCAACTTCGAGAAGGAACTAGCAGAGGTAAAACCTCTGAATATTTTTTTAAACCGAACATAAAAAATCAAAGGGATGAATCTCTATCAGATACGTGCAATTAATATAAACAAATTACTGCCCTAGATTGTAGAAGGGGAACATAGTGTCAAAGTAATTGACAGCTGGTATAATGTCATGACAATTGATGAGATCCAGAGTCTCTATGACAGCGCAGGAGCGACCAATCCAACTGCCCAGGTAAAACGAAAATCAACAGACTTAAAAAATTAAAAAAAAAATTTTCTTTACTGCAATAACGAAATGGTTGAATGAACATTTTCTAGATCAATTGGCTGCAAATGATCAGAGATGTGTTTGCGTTAACTCCTGAAATAGAAATCAATGGATCTGAGCGGATACTTACGCCCGCGAAGAATTATTTCAAGAAACTTGCTGCATTGCTGGATAAAACTTCATCCCAAACTATCGGTAATTTTAGTAATAATAACAATAATAATATATAATAATATATAATAATCTTGAATTTTTTATTATTCTAAAATGAATATTTTCACTTTTCCCTCTTTCATTTCGTAAAAATATTATAATACAATAATATAGTATAAATAATATTGCAATAATTCTTATTCAGTAATTTAATTCTGCAGTGAATTACATCATGTGGCGAGTAGTTTCGGATACCGTAGTGTACGGAAACGAGGAATTGAGAACAGCATTGATCCTATTCACTAATGCACGTGTTGGAGTAGATCCAATTTCAGACAGGTAATCAGCAATTGGTTATAATTAAACTTAAATTTATGGAGTAGATCCGATTTTAGACAGGTAATCAGCAATTGGTTATAATTAAATCAGTAATATTTATAAATTCTTTTCTTTTCCTTCCAGAGACGCTGAGTGCTCGTCTGCTTCTCAAATGGCAGCCGCTGTATCTTACGCGTTTACCACCAAATACTCATCCCCAGAGACGAAACAGACGGTAATGGGGATTTTTTGAGTGCCATATAGTAAAAGATTACATTTTTTATTATTTACAGGTCACTGATATGGTGGGGAATATTAAAGATGCTATGGGGCGAGTCATTGAACGATCGTCTTGGGTCGATACTGCGACGAAAAATGTTGCTATTGATAAAATTCAGCGGATGGCAAAGTCTGTTAGTTATCCGGATTATTTCAGCAATAGTCAAATGGATAAATATTTCTCAGAGGTAAATTTTCATACGAAACTGAAGATGTTAAAATTATCATTTTTTTTTGTTGTTTTCTGACGAGTTATCAATGGGATTGACAGAAAAAAATAGAACGGGTCTGATTATTTAACGGCTCCCTAGGTTTCGGAGCAATAATTTTGCTGCGTTTTTTTCTAAAGTTTTAGGAACTTTTGGAAAGTTGTGAAAAAACGCAGGAAAATTGCATGGAGGCAGAACATCTTTGAGAAATTTGGAAATTGAAGATTATGATTTTGTTTCATTTTCCCGCAGTTCCAGCCATCGGAGAATTATTTCGCGAATGAATTGGAAAAACGAAAGCTGAAGCAGAAGACTCTCTTGAGGCAATTGCATAAACCAACAGATAAACATGTGT
The DNA here is from genome assembly GCF_000806365.1 of Fopius arisanus. Classification (NCBI taxonomy): domain Eukaryota; kingdom Metazoa; phylum Arthropoda; class Insecta; order Hymenoptera; family Braconidae; genus Fopius; species Fopius arisanus. The sequence continues at coordinate 351,314 of NW_011887787.1, read as the reverse complement.
AAGTAGGATGTGAAATTCGTATGCGTCAGGAAAATGAGAATTTTACAAGAAACTAGAATTTTCACGGAAATCCTGAATATTTAATATTAATTCCCAGGATAATTTTCAATCAATGGAAAATCAATACAAATACAGAACAAATCATTCTTTCTTGTTTTCAAAATGTTTTTACGTGAAACAAAATTATTTATTTATCGCAATGAAATGATTACAGATGGCCAGTTGAGCCCACGGATGTGAACGCAGTGTACATAGCAGAAGCGAATACGATGCGTAAGTATTAAAATAATTATCCAAATGCCGGGCATTTTTTTAGACAATTGATTGCAGTGGCACCGGCTGGAATTCTGCAACCTCCTGTTTTCGACTTGCACAGGCCAAGGTAATGCGATATTATTAAGAGCTGTGAACATTATTTCTTCAATGAAACAATGAAATTTTTTTTAGCATTTTCAATTATGCAACGGCTGGTGTAATGCTAGGTCATGAAGTTTCACACGCCCTCGACAGTGAAGGTAGAAAATCAATAGTTTTTTCAAAAATTGTTTTTTTAAATCATTGATTGTTCGATTATTTATGATGACGATATTCTTATGCGATTATTTCTATTGTGAAATGGTAAACTATGATAAGTGCATTTTTTTTGAGATCAGTCTTTCGTCGATATCTCGGAATTGAAGGGAGATATCAATATTTTCATAAATACCTTTTCGATCGATCTCATATTTGTCTACAAAAAATATTTATGTATAAAAATCGATATCGTCCTTCAATTCCGAGATATCGACGAAAAACTCGCCTCGAAAAAATGTACTTGTAGTTCACCATTTCACAACAGAAATAATCGCATAAGAATATTTTCATTACAAATAATTAAATAATGATTTTTAAAAATACCTCTTCGCTACTGGTTTTTCATGACAATTCTGTCAGGTCGTCGTTATGACAAGCGTGGTAACGTGGTGACGTGGTGGACACAACCTTCCATTGACAGATACAATCAGAACGCTCAGTGTTTCGTCGATCAGTTCAGCAGTTATAAATTATTCGATGATGAGGAGGGAGTCATATTCGTAAGTAATGTGTTCAATTCATAATTTATACTTTTGAACTTATAATTCCATTATCTTCCAGCTGAATGGAAATTTGACGCTTGAGGAAAACATCTCAGACTCCATGGGCTTGGAGCTCGCCTGGGACGCCTACAAGTTATTCCGTACAAAACAAGGAACCGGTGGTGATAAAATTCCTGGATTAGAGAAATTCACTGATGATCAGATATTTTTCCTAGCGTACGCAAATGTTAGTGATACAGAAATTAATTTCCAGATATTTTGAAATATTTATCGATTGTAGTTTAATCTTTAGAAGTTTTTCGATTAAATATCCTTTCTCGTTTTTAGCTGTGGTGTTCTACTGAGGAAGCTAGAACATCTGCTAACTCGGATGTCCACAGTCCTGCGAGGCAGAGAATCATGGGTAGTGTTTCCAACAACGAAGGCTTCGCCACAGCTTTTAATTGCCCGGCCAATTCCGTGATGAATCCATCGAAGAAGTGCAATATTTGGAAATAAATTGAATGTCTTACTCATTGATGATTTTGAAAAATACTTGATATCGATAGCATTGTTAATCTGAATATTGAATGAAAAATAAATAAATAATTGTATCGCATTTTGATTTTTTATGTGCGCACACATTACTGTTATCAAAAAATTACTCCTTTCCGTTTTACGGATTTTCGGAAAAAGTTTGAAAAAACGCCGGAAAATTGTTGGACGATCATGACATTTTGGGAGTAATTAAATTATAGATAAATGCGAAAATGTTATAGTTTTTGCGTTAATTTAATCAACAGTTCGTCTGAAAATTCTTCTGGTTAAAAGAGGACAGAACATTCTTAATTCCTGAAGATGATATTACCTGCGAAATTAAATTTTTCTTCTCTGTCCGTTTATGAAATGCAAACAAAATCGAAAAATTAAATCGTACGACGGGAATTTTCCAGTTTATGAATATTTGGAATCACAAATTGTGACCTCAGGAATGTGTGGGGAGACGTGAAGCCCATTGGCTCGGAAAGCTTTGCAAGCGATTACATAAAGCGCAAAATTCTTGTCACGAAGTCATACATGATTCTGAAATCGCCGAAGCTTTGTTAGAAAATTCTCCGCAATGTTTCGTTTCGGGGCGTATAATTTTTACAATTTCACGATGTAATACTTCTCCATCATTTACCATGTTCTGCTCTATTAGAGCCAAAATGACCGGTTGTCTTAGTTTTGTGACAAATTGTTGATTGGAATTTAGTTTCGAACTTCACAATGATTTCATAACTCCCAAAATGTCATGAGCGTGCAATCATTTTCCTGCGTTTTATCAAGACTAAAAAATTAATTAAACTTTACAACAAACACAGGAAATTATTGCACCACCATGAAATTTCGGGAGTTATGAAATTCAAAAAACCGGTAATTTTGGAAAAAGGCTGCCCCTTAAATCCGAATGAATCACTGAATAAATTTTTTTTTCAGAATTTTCATTCTCACGATTCTTTCATTATCGCACTCTCTTCCTGTGAAACGGGATACCCCTGTTGGACCAGGTAAATTTTATAACTAAAATGTGAAAAACTTCACTTCATAAAATTAAATAAAAAGTAAAAGTTGTTGAATAATTCTCTGTACCGTAGGAGATGACATACTGAGAAGTCTCGACGAAACAAAAAATCCATGTGACGATTTTTACGCATATACATGTGGCCACTGGACTGAATATCATCCCATGGCTGATGGATATGACAGGTGGACGAATTATCAAGTCATTACGCAGGATTTGCAACCGAAAATCGCGGCTATTTTGAAAGCCGCAGATTCAGAAAGTGACACTCAAGCAATGCGCAAATCACGGAGGATCTATCGAGCATGCATGAACGACGGTAGGACACGAAGTTAAATTAACAAATTAATAATAATTATTATTCTAATCTATTCTATTCTAACAAATATTCAATTAAAAAATGAATTTTAACTGGTGCAATTGCTGATATCTCCGAATTTTTGCAAATTTCTGAGAAATGGCTGATAAAATTGACAGAAAAAAATAGACGCACGACGATGAAGCTCTCTAAGTCATCGGATAATGATAGAACCTGAAAACCTTTTATTTTTTCATTTCAATGCAATCCACGGTTTTTCCGAATTTTACAAAAAAAAAACGTGCGAATGAAAATTTTTACTCTCGTTTTTTTATACAATATTCACTGCGCGACTCTGGCGTATCTTTAACTGGAAATATTACAGAGGAGATTGAAAAAGCTGGTGTAGACCCAATTCGAGCTATCACCGAGACGATTGGAGGATGGCCTCTAATAATGAAGCCAGACGAATGGAAATCACAGAATCTCACTTGGCAGAGAGTAGCTGCCCAGGTCTTCAAACTCCTGAGTATCGACACAATATTTTCTGTCGATATCGAAGCCGATCCAAAAAATTCATCAGTCACGAGGTTGACTGTAAGTACAATCTATTCTATTCACTCCAGTCCTTGAATTTTAATGAGAAATCAGGAAAAACATTGAGTCGGAATGAATTAGAAGAATAACAACAAAAGACTAGAGAAAGAATAACAACAAAAGACAGAAGACCAGATTATATTATGACTTCTGTGAATTGAATTAAGTCTAATTTTGTATGAATTATTAAAATCATAAAATCATAAAATCATCAGAAGAGCTAACAATTACGAATTACCAAATAATTAGAGAGGGAGGACCGGTCATGAGGTCATGAGATTATGAAATCATGAGATAGGCTATTACGAAAAAATCCTGCTGTTAGCTTCAGCGAGATCTGGGCACTGATTAATCCTCTCATTAATTTCCAGGTGGGCGAGCCATTACTTTCTCTGAAATCTGCTGAATTACTAGCCCCAGCGGATGATCCCGCGCTGCAGGTCTATGAGGAGTTCAAACTAATAATGGCTAATAAACTTCAGAAATCATCAGGTGCATCTCCCGAGGGCTTGACTATATCCGCCCAGTTAGAAGATCTGAGGAAATTCGAAAGAGATCTAGCCGAGGTATAAATTAATGTCGAATTCATTGAGCCCTTACTCTTTCTGGAGAATAATTAACTGGAATAATAAATTTGCAGTTGACGAAAGGTGAGCAGGGCCTCGATGACCTTGATAAGCTGTACAATCTCATGACGATAGATGAACTCCAGGCGATTTCCGATAGTCAACCCACCACTTCACCAACTGCTAAGGTAAAGTAATTAAATCATTAATTACCAGTTGATAAAATTTACACATCCAAATGAGTTAACGCATTTTTTAGATCAATTGGCTTGAAATAATCGCAGAAATAGTGTCATTAGCTCCTGAAGTAACCGTCGATGGATCGGAGAAGATTGTTGTTTTGAAGAAAAATTTCTTCAAAGAGCTGCCAAAGTTCTTAGCTAAAACTCCACCAGAAACTATTGGTAAGGATTCCATTCGAGCATTCCATCTCCCTAAAAATGGATTTTACACTAAATCTAGAGGAAATCGGATTTAATTATCTGTTGAAATTATTTAAACATTATTTTAACTCATTAAACTGGCGACAGTGAATTACATCATCTGGAGAGTAATCAAAGAGTTATCACTTTTCTCTACTGATAATGTAAGATACCTCTCGCAAAATTTGAATGCGAAACGGGTTGGAGCAGATAACATTCCGGATAGGTGAGATTTTGAATATCTAAAGATGTTCGACGTCCTTTCGGCTGAAATTCAAGTTTTGGGATTGTTTAAGGATTGAATAATGACAAAATGCCAAAATATTGTATCTTTTTTCACACCATCATTGGAAGTTTAACAGGAAAATTACAAGAACGTGAATAACGGCGGAAAGGGTGTAGAATATTCAAAAATGCAATCTCTTCATTACAACTCAATTATTCTGAATTATTTTTTCAAGAATTGATATATGTGCCGAACCACCTCCACTTCAACGTGCCCTTTCCTACGCATTCACAACGAAATATTCATCACCGGAAGTGAAAGCAGCGGTAATGTAAATTAAATTGTTGCATGGAACTTTTTAAAGAATAAAATTACTGAATATGAAAATTGATAACAAATCTCACGGATTTTATGATGTTGTTATCACTTTGCAAGTCAGATATTTCCGCAGTTTTTCGACTCCGTTATATTTCTCAAAATAAAAAAATGTAGTAATTGCTTCATTTTTTTAATTCAGCAATAAAAAATTCTCATATAATTGAATTGAGTGAATGATACAATGATTTCTCGTAACGCTCAGGTGACTGAGATGGTGACTAATATTCAAACGGCTGTGGAAGAACAGATTGCACAATCTTCTTGGCTCGATGAACAGACGAAGAATCTGGCGATGGATAAAGTCCACAAGATGGCAAAATTCGTCAGTTATCCAGATTACTACAGCGCAGCTAATATAGATGAATATTATTCACAGGTAAACATCGATACACTATGACGAATTCTTTCACACAGTAGAGTATATGGCGCGCCCCGTGTGGGGTGTTATCATTTGGCATCCAAAATCTCTAAACAATTACCCATCATTTTTTTTTCTTCAATTAAATTCAATTCATAAATCGAGGAGATATTCACTGAAATTTAAAAATTCGAAATTTTTGAAAAAGTATCAGGGGAGCATGACAGTTGAGGAGGTATTCAATGAAATTGGAAAATTCAAAATTTTTGGAGAAGTATCAGGGGAGCATGAAAATCGAGGAGGTATTCACTGAAATTTGAAAATTCAATATTTTTATAAAAGTATCAGGGGAGCATGAAAATCGAGGAGGTATTCACTGAAATTTGAAAATTCGAAATTTTTGAAAAAGTATCAGGGGAGCATGACAATTGAGGAGGTATTCAATGAAATTTGAAAATTTAAAATTTTTGGAAAAGTATCAGGGGAGCATGACAATTGAGGAAGCATTCAATGAAATTTGAAAATTCAAAATTTTTGGAGAAGTATCAGGGGAGCATGAAAATCGAGGAGGTATTCACGGAAATTTAAAAATTCGAAATTTTCAAAAAAGTATCACGGGAGTATGAAAATGGAGCAGTTATTCACTGAAATTTGAAAATTCGAAATTTTTGAAAAAGTATCAGGGAAGCATGAAAATCGAGGAGGTATTCACTGAAATTTGAAAATTCAAAATTTTCATAAAAGTATCAGGGGAGCATGAAAATCGAGGAGGTATTTACTGAAATGTTTATTTTTTTTAGAATAGATACTTCGCTTTATTATGCATTACTGATTTATTATTAATTTATTTGTTTCTGATTATTCGGCGATTTGAAGTACCCAGCATTCGACAGCTACTTTGATAATGAAATAGCAAGACGAGTCTTTGTGAAGAGGAACCAGGTGCTAAGTTTGCGCAAACCTACGGATAAAAGCACGTATGTTGAATAATTCTGAAGAAAACTATCAGGAAATTATTGACACAGAGAAATTTATTTGAAAAATTTCAATCTTTTGGAGCTGTTTTTTTAAATACATGAATTTTCTCGGTGATTGTATCGATTATTTTTACAGATGGCCAGCTGAACCCACAGAAGTCAATGCGTTCTATATTCCAACGGCGAATGCAATGCGTAAATATTGGAAATCGTAAATAATTAAATATTGAAAATATTGTCTAATTGCGTTGTGTTTCAGAGGTGCCCACTGGAATTATTCAGCCTCCCATTTATGACCAGAATTTACCCAGGTAATGTATATTAATCAGAAGTATAAAATGGAATTATTATTTAACCGAAAAAATTGTATTTTTGCAGTATAATGAATTATGCGGTACTCGGTGCAACAATTGGCCATGAACTTTGTCATTCTTTGGACAGCAAAGGTAATGGAATGGAATTAATAATTTTTTCTGGAATATGTGATCAGGGAAGTGGAAATTGTTTTTCAGGACGTCGTTATGACAAAAATGGTAATGTTGTGACCTGGTGGCCGCAATCTGCAATCGACAAATATCAAGAGAACGCGCAATGTTTTGGCACTCAATTCAGTAATTACATTATTTACGATGATGGCGAAGAGGTCATGCATGTGAGTATTTTTTACGCTGCACTAGATAGAAATTTTTTCATTAAAAAATAATTTCAGCTCGACGGTAATTTCACGATGGGAGAGAATATATCGGACACTATAGGACTGATAGTTGCTTGGAACGCGTACAAGTTATTCCGTGAAAAAAATAGAAATGCGACTACTACAGTTCCTGGATTACAACGATTCACCGAGGAACAGCTTTTTTTCGTAGCGTTTGGCAATGTGAGTATGAAAATTATCTTTGAGTAACAATAATAAGGATAATGAATAAAAAATTTTCCCAGAGTTGGTGTGCCAATGAGGGTCCTGAGTACATTAAAAGATTCGCTATGAGCGATGAACACAGCCCATCTAAGCAAAGAGTCAATGGTGCTGTGTCCAATAATGAAGTTTTTGCAGCAGCTTTCAATTGCCCAGCAAATTCCCCTATGAACCCCATGAACAAGTGCAGCATCTGGAAGTAAACACCCAAGTTTAAATAATTATCGACAGTCACATATTGAGAAATGTTTAAAAAATGACAATCATGCCTCTAACAGAAAACATTGTTTGTTGAGAATTTCCAAGGAATTGCATTGGTAATTTCTAAATGTTTATTGATTATTTTATAAACTACTGAATAATAATTATGATGCATGAAAAAAATATATGGAATTTGCATTTTTTATTTTAATGAGAACTCATCCCTATAGTACAGTAGAGTATTTCTTATATTTTTTGGTTTGACTTCATTTGATGAACAAAAAACCGTTCGGGAAAGAGAAAAAGGTTTTTTTTCGTTTTTCAATTTGAATTTTTTGTCATTTAAAAAGTATCGATATATGCAAACTATCGATAGCATTTCGACATATCGAGAACTCGTGCCGTGATAAAAACAACATAACCTCGGTGAATCTGGATACTGGTGAACCGAGTAAAGTGCTTTATTGATTTAGAAAAAACCATTAAGAATTTATTTACACAATGCCAGTGCAACTCATCGGTCGCACCACTGATTTTTGTGGAAAAACTCTTTGGGAACTCGTTGGCAATCTCAAAAATCATGGAAAAGACAGAATAGTCATCAGGCAGCGGTTTCAACGTTACCCTGAGCCCTGTTTCATAAAAATTTTGAAAGTCGGAGCTCTACCTCCAGAGGTTTTCACGTCACCCAAACATGCGGTAATTATCCCGCATTTCAATCCAGGAACTAAAAAATTTTCAATAAAATTCTCTTGAATTCCTTTTTAAAATTCCACTTGTTGTTCTCCAGATATTTAGAACGTGATAATTCCATTTCTTTTCTAGCCAATACACAGTCGAAAATGTATGGCTCTGGTAGAAACGACATTCAGAGGAAAAAAAGATTCACGCATAAGTCAGATGGATCGATCAACCTACAAAACTGATTTTCGATTGGTACCAAAAGACGAGGAGCATAAGTATCTGAACTGGATTGATCGTCCTGAAGTGATTTTACCAAGAACGATGGAATTACCTCCTCTATTACGTGAAATTATGGTGAGGAATCTCAGGGCGAAGGGACAGAAAGTCGATACACCTCCACAAATGACGATACAGTACAATAAGACAGGTATCAAGATCTATCGAGTTGCTGAGGAAGGAGAGACACCTACGATTGTACCCACTATTTCTCTGGGTCCACCAGCCAGTCCTCAACTCTATACAAATGTCAAACCCATTTAATTAAGGGGTAGTTGAACATACCGGAGCTTTAATTGTACAGTCATTGAAAATATAACATTTGTAAGTTGAATTCTTCCACCGTTTATTCATTATTCATCAGTTTACAGATGTCGAAGGGTTGATTGTCCTTTGAAGAAAATATTTCGAAATCGTCTAAAGAAAAATCATTATTTGGTAATTATTTCCGATTTATTGAGACACCGAGGTGTGATGCTTTTCTGTCATTGTACCTAAATTAATTGAAAGAACTGATGAACGTTCTGCTCGTTCTGCAGCAAGAGCCTGCAATTTTAGAAGTGAATAAATGGATGTTCGTCATTATTTATAATAAAATGAATATGTGGATGTACTTGTATATTAATTATTTTTCAGCATTCGAGCGATTAATTCTTCCTGATAATCCTGGATTTTTAAAAAATATCTACGAACTGCCCATTTTGGTGGATATTTCTAAAACTATTACTAAAGTACTTGTGCATTGCGTTTCACCTTCCAGAATTCTCTCAATTCCTGAACGTCCCTCCGTTTTCTCACTATCCACCCACGAACATTTCTCTGAATGATGGATGCAGCATCTCCTCGAGTCCAGAGCCACGACTTCGGATAGATCGGCCTAGGGCTGTTATAGAATTCATCTTAACGTTTCGATTACTTGTTCAATTATTTCGAAATTTTACTTGGAGCTCAACCAATGCTTGAACGGTGGAATTTCAAATACTCCGATCCAATTGGATTGTCTCTCAGGGTGTTCAGGATTTTTGTTCCACAGGTATTCAGCTAAATAATCCAAACCGTTGAATAGGCATTTCGGATCCTGAAGGAATTACTCTGATCTATCAGTAATTCTTAACAGAAAAATAATTATTTGACCCCAATTGTAAATCAAATCGTGGAAATTACTTCGATTGCGTTCCATTTTCGGGCTTCTCTCAACATTTTCTCCATTCCAGGCAGCAAAATTGGAAAAATCTCATTATTCAGGTATTCAAGAGCTTCACATGGAGTTTTCTCGGATTTCAATTCCTCATGCTCTTTCTCCCATTCTTCGAATTCTTCTTTCTCCTCTTTGAATTCTTTCAAAATCGTCTCCCACAGAGATAATTTCTTCCCTGATCCCAAATCTTCTTCACCAGCAAAAGAAATTTCTCCAAAGGAATCCCGAGATTCATCTTCATTCTGTGAATATTCTTCGCACGATTCACTCTTCAAACACTCGCACAGACGATTCCCACATTTTCCAGCTGAAGTTTTGGTGGAAGTTTTGGATAAAGCTGGAGCTGAGAAACTGATGAAAGCCTTCATCTCTTTTCATTTGTTTTTTTTTCAAGCTCTCAGAAATCGCATAATTTTTTCACACTTCTCTATTTTCACAGCTCTTTTAGTAACTATTTCGTAATAATTATTGAAAATGCCAGGCTGCAGCAAGAAATGTGGCAAACAAAAAAAGCGATTGTCGAAAGGTAAAGATCAGTTCCTTCTCCATATCAATCACCAAATAACGATAAATGAGACATATTCAGGATAATATCAAAGAGGTCTTGCCGATATCTTCTCATTTTTGAGGTTATTTGTAAATTTCAGGGAAACCATGGATCAGCCTGACGTGAAAAAATGTGTTTTAAAGTTTTATTATTATTCAATTACTCAAAAATTTACAAAGTCGTGGGTTTATTTTTCTACTTTTTGGGAATTTCCACAAAAGTTTACTGAGAACACAAATTTTTTCACAGCGATGAGTCGTTGAGACATTGAGCAACAATAAAAATTAAAAATCATATATCTTTGTACATCAATTTTATCAACAATTTCCTATAAATTTGTTTGAAAAACGTGAAAAATGAGAAGCTATCGAGAATAACTCGTTAATACTCTTCAACGAAACTAAAAAGATAATCTTCTTCAACAACATGAAGACTCAAAAAGAAGTCAAGATAAATACACAGAGACTGAATACGTCTCAAGTGCAGAAGATCTAACTGATCGAGATTCAATATTATCCGAGGGATTAGAAATGAAGACATCAGGAAAAAGTGCAGACAGTTTTCGAAGCAGATCGCGACGAAAAGACGAGAAGTCTGCAAGAACTCCAGGATCCACTCCAGGAAGAAAAGCTGAGAGAAGAGACCAGGAAGATCGAACTCCCCCGACCCCGAAAGCCTCGAAGAAGTCAAAGAAGTCCTCAGGAGTCACCCACGATGAGTATTACTCTACGGAGGGGAGTTACATATCAACTCCAAGCGGCAAAAAACGGAGAACCCCATATTCCAGCGAGACCGAGGACACTTCAGACACAACGAAGAGTTATCTGAAATGTGTGGCGATGGATTTGTCAAAATTTCTAGGAGAAGAATCGACGGAAACCGAATCCTTCGAGGACGACGGGGATGGGATCGATTGCGAGGACGAGGTGTGCGGAGGATATAAAGTTGCAGTTAAAAAACAGAGAAAAGCCCCATCAAGTAGTGAGTCCTCTGAGGAGGAGACCGGTGGCTCTGAAAAATGTCCAGAATTGTGTGAAGATGATCCCACGAAACTCCCCGAGGAGAAACCAAAAAAATGCGACAGCAATTGTCGCAGAAAGCAGTGGTTTGAGAGACAGAGAGAAAGGAGACAAGCAGAAATGGATGATTATTTATTACGCAAGGGCTTCAGGTCAGTGATCAGCAATAATATTATTATTTATAATGTATTCTATTATTTATTATTTATTTGGGATATTGATATGGGATTTCCACTGGTGGATTTATTATATTTCTACTTCTGAATTGATTATTGGAAAAGTTGTATTTATTCATTTATTGGAGGCTATTCGGGTAGTATTGATTGATAATTTGCCAATCTCTCCTTCAGGTACTTCGATGACATGTGCAAATGCTCCTTAAAGTGCATTATGGCCCAGATGTGTGGCGACCCTTTTGTGAGAAATTTTGCATTTTCCACCGTGGGATTTTTACTTGGGATGAAACTCTGCTGGGAGCTCGATGGGTTCTATGTCATTCTATGAATTCAGCGGTCAGTTTTTATAAATAAATTCAAGTCTGATGAGAATGACAGAATGCGTGCTTTCTGCGTTGAACCGATATCCACGATTTTTATATTATTAATGTGCATGATATTCCGATTGAATTTCCCAGGTTTTGGATTTGAACTATGAGAACGCTCCACTGGAGTGTCGGGAACTCAATTTTTTTTTATACGTAAAATTACACAATATACTCATATTTTTTAAACCTTTTTGTCTTATAAATAAATAACAACTGTTTGCAAAACGATTGAGCATTTTTAGGAGATTTTCAGATGTGAATTTTTATTAATTGTTGGTTTAGGTCTTGATCTTTTACTCTTCTTTTTTGAGATTCTTGAATCTATGGGAGTGAGAAAAATGAAAATGATAATTTAGATGAGAATCCGCTCAGTCCTCTGATTCTTCACGATTTTTATGGCGCATATTAATGCCGCTATAGCAACGAGAATTAGGGAAGACAGTATATAAGGAATAACCATGTGAGTTTGACTGGGGAATTTCGAATTTTTAGTCTGTGGTAGCGCAACTCTGAAGGAAATGTCATTCAGCCAATCTACGGTGCCATTTTGTGAGGGCTCCAGGCTTCTGGTCTTCCTCACATGACTCCCAGGACAATTGAGGATGCAATCACCGCCCTCCAGGCACCCAGTGATTTTCACATTCATAATTAATTCGTCGGTTTCCCTCATTGTATCGAACATGAAGGCCTCGAAAATCAAGTAACTCTCGAGAGGCGAAACCCTGGACTGCTCTCGAGAGCTGATCTCCCGGACTTCGGGATTTAAACAACCATTTGAATCCAGGATCCAGACGCTATTCATAATCCTTTTCTGGCGCTTGTTCTCCACGAAATTAACCGTTACATCACTGATTTTCGAATATTTCCAGCCTGAAATCAGTGGAAAATTTCAATAAATAGAATTCTACATTTGAACGTCGATTTTCCTCTAAAGCCATTGATTTATCGCGGAAACGTTAAGAGACCTTTTTTTTATCTTATCAAATTCTAAAGAAAAAAGGTTTCTTGGTATTTTCTCGTAGAATTGGTGGTTTGCGAGAACCACCGATATTTATTAGAAACGAGAAACGGAATAAAGAGAATTATTGTTTTTAATTAATGAAAATAATTAGGAATGAGAAAAGTTACGGTTAAAAAATTACTTCAAGTTTTAGAAAGTCTTTCTCTGAAGTTTTTGGTAAAGCTTTATGAATTTTTAATAATAAAACTTAGAAACTTCATTTTATTCCCCATTCATTTTATAAACAATTTCTCAGAAATTTCTAAAAAAAAGGGAAAAATGAGACGATATCGGCAATAACTCACTAGTTCATCTGAAATTCCCATCGATCCCAAATACATCAATAATCGATTTAACTCCTGAGGCTGTCCCACTTGCATACATGACTGATAAATAAATTAATCAATCCAATGAATGAATTATTAATTTGAATAACTCACCATCACCATCACGGACAACAGCTCTCAACAGGACCTCCTCTCCGAGGATAACGGTTCCCCCGGGTTGGATTCTAGAATCGAACAGTTGTTCCGATCCAAGTGATTTTCGATACAAACCGATCTCCGTCTCGAATGAATTCTTATGGCCACCGGTAGCAACTCTAACTGCCATTCTAGCAGATCTGCAAGGAAAAATAAAGATATCGTTTTTATTTCCTGATCGAGATTACCTCATCGAAAAAAATATTGAATAATTTTAATTTTCGCAATAATGAAAAATAAAATCAATCGAACACTCACGAATCAATAGTTTTAACGTTAAACCGTTTGATATGAGAAGTAATTCGTTCCTGAGTTCTACATCTCAGCAGAACTTTCGTGTCGTGCTTGAGCCGAAGTCCAGGAATCGCTGGAAATCGCAAATTGAGACAGTAAAATTTTTCAGAATCACTGGAGCAGTCCTGGACACCACAACTCCAGAACAGATCACCAGAGAAATCAATTTTGAATTCATCAGTTTTTTTCTGAATTCCGCAGAGGGAATTTCCACTTTCATCCACTACAGGAGCATCTCTGGACTTCAATGGAGTAACTGATGCTCGAAAGTACACCTCGTTCTCTGAATTCCTGCAGGACATCGAGGTGATGATGGAGTTGGAAACGTCTGCTTGAGGGTTCTTCAATTTAATTGGATTCAACGATTGCTTTATAGCTGCGTAGTTGTAATTCGACTGTTCACCAGGACTTGGGGCTTTCAACTGAAGATCTGGAGATGACGTTGGTCTGGGAAAGGCACTCCTCATCCGATTATCAATTACCTCTGGCAACAAGTAATTAGGATCCTCCGGGGGAAGGTACAGCCTCGGTGAAGACCTAGAGGTGTTCGAACTCCTGGGGAAATTTATTAGCACTGTGTCTTCATAATTTCCTGAGGCAGGCACTGAAAATTGAAAAATCATAACAACCTGAAAATTCAGGGTGTTATAAAATATATCTATTATTAATTAAAAATTAATTGCGCAATTGAAATTAACCCACCAAACATTTCCGAATTAAAATCGAACACTCGAACTTTTTCTTCCACGCAGTTGATCTCATGTTCCTGAAGATTTACGACGATCGACTGAGTCTTTTAGCCTGAGGGAAATGCCTTTTAAAGGCCGCGATTATTGTCGCGTATTCGGGTGTTTTTTAATTTGCCTGACCTGGACGGGTTGTCAAAACCGTCATTGTTGTCAGTGTGTTCATTATTAAGCACCCGGTCTTCGTGATCTGCACGGAGATCGGGTACTTAGCATAAAACATCGTCAACGATTCGATGATTTTGAGGGGCCCATTAAGTCCACTGCTGATAAACAACTCTCTTCCTCTCTTGCATTCGATTGTTGGTTCTTCCCTTTCTTTCCCCTTTTGACATGACTGTTCTTCATTCACGTGCATCTAGGTTAAAAGGTTTTCGTGACGCCCATTGTACATTCGATCGTGTCAACGCCATTTCATTTAACGATTTTTTTAATCGCTTGTTGGGTAATCGATAATGAGTATAGCTGAGTTAATTTTTTTTCTTCGTTAAGATGAACGCATTTTGGGGGAATCGCCGATCTGGGATTTTTGAGGGAAACTTACTTTTTTGCTAAATGAATTTTTCAATCAATTAACGATTGATTCCTTACATATTCGACTTATAAATGGCTCATAGATCATAATAAAATCATTAAAGTTATAAAAACCATAAAACATTAAATGAAAAAATAAAAAATGTCGCCTCAACCGGAGAAGTCAATTTATAATTTTCGAATTTCTTCAATAAACTCTTGATTCCTCATGTCTCTACAGATAAAACGATGTAACATCAAAGCAAATGCCAGTGCAAATTGGAAAGAAGAAACTAGTACTCGAAATTGTTTTGCGATTAATAGATTGATGACAAATAGAGTGGCCTGCGATAAGATAGAGCTAGCACATTTGTCCGAGTAAATTTCCATGAGGAAAGTGATGAGGTACATGTCGAGCATTAAAATCGGTACAGCAATGTGCTTACGTGTTCAGTCAAGGACAGAAAAACGGGGGAAACCATTCACCATTATCTAATATTAGCCCAGTAACGCATCTACTCTCAAACCCACAACATCGTCCTCGAGAAAAATGGGAGAGCATCTAAAAGACCTGCAATCGCTACTCCAGCGATCTCTCGGTGACAATTACACGGTTGATAATTACACAACAGAGGATTTACTACCGCCAGGTGAGAATTACGGTAGCAAAATGCTCAAGGTCGACGTTAAATTGAAAAATCAGGACGACGGAAAAACAGAGGAGCTGCACCTTGTCGGTAAATTACTACCCTCGAATCCCCAGGTACGAGCGATGCTGGATTTCTCTGTGACCTTCAAAAAAGAGACATTCATGTACTCGAAACTCCTGCCATACTATCGAAAATTGGAGATTGAAAATGGAGTGGATGAGGCTTTTAATTTCGCTCCAAAGTGCTACGGATCGAGATTGGGGCTGGGCTCTGCTGGAAATTTCGACGACAATGCACTACTTCTTCTGGAAAATCTGAAGCCCCAGGGGTATTACTGTGTGGACAGAAGAACTGGATGCTCTCTGCCCCACGCTAGAATAGCGGTGAATGCTCTGGCGAATTTTCATGCCCTCGGAATGGCGACGAAGGAGAATGACCCCGAGTTCTTTGAGACCCTGAAAATTGAAGCCAAGTCCCTCGATATAGGAGATCCAGAAAAGTGGAAGGAACTAGCTCGACAGAGGTTCAAGGACATCGATGATGATCCTGAAGTGAAAAAATACTACAAGTCCTGTGAAACCATGTCTATGGCGGTCTTCGAGAAATGGATGGCACCCCCTGAAGAACCCTGGGCCTCTATTACCCACTCAGACTTCTGGACCAACAACTTCATGTTTCGGGATGGCAGTGATGGACAACCCGATGACATCAAGCTCGTTGACTTCCAGAATTTTCTCTTTACCAGTCCTCTCAGGGAGATCATCTTTTTCGTGACGTCTGGGCTTGATAGTGAAACTGTTGGGCACGTCGATGAACTTATTGATTTCTACTATGAGACTCTCATCGAGAAGATGAAGTCCTTGGGCTGCGATGTATCCGCGTATTCACGGGAGAGTTTTGATGAAAAAATGCGAGAGGATGCGGCCATTGAATTTGGACACTCTATGTGTCTTCTGCATGTTATCACCCTGGACAGCTCAAGTGTTTCTCAGGCTGATAATATTATAGAAGTCATGGAGTCTAAACACAAAAATGTGATGTATCAAAAGAGGCTGAGGGAACTCATCCGGACATATTGCAGGAAAGGCTGGTTGAAAGAGTGATATTCACGTGAAAAATAAATACTTTTTAAAATTCCCATTATTATTTCAATCCTTTATGATTGAATTTTCATTGTCTCTCGTTCTTCTTATACGCTTCCCGGAAATTCCAATTCTATCCAAAAAGTAAATAAATCAAAATCTTGTTATTTATTGCATAAAAAATTAAATAATTGAATTTGAAGTGATTTTTTAAAATTGAATTTCAATCAATTGTAACTAAAAATTTCCGAAAGCCGTATAATGACCTGGAGATGGAGAAATAAGGGATATAGATAAATAAAGAATTTGTTTATAACTCGTCATCGAATTGTTGTGAGAATTCTGGAAATTTTAACGGTGAATTTCTGTTTTTTTTTTCGCTGGAAAAAAAATTATTCGAAATGACGTTCCACTTCAGGGGTAGATACCAGTACTCGTGTTGTGGTTGCAAGAGTGAGAAGAAGTCAGTATTTTGGTGATTGCCTTAGCGAAATGAATTATGTTACAAGTGAATTTTTACACTAGGAGTGTTTGATTAAGTGGCTGAATGATGACTGAGCAGGAAATACGTCATCAATTGAGAGTTGTACTTCCCACTCACATTCCTCCCAGTCCTTGAACCAGAATAGACGTAGATTTGCAATGGAGAAGCCATTGACAACTTCGCAACCATGTAATAACAATTTAATAACGATTTACCGTTTCTCGTCTCATCAAAACAAAATTGAGCGAAAAATAAAAGACCCGAAGAAATTTCGGGGAATAATGAATTATGTATTAATTGTAGAATAAATTTTATGGTTTACGTTATTTCTGGTTGTTAAACATTCTTTTTTCTTCCTTTGTTTTATTTGTTACTTTGGGTTTATATAAAATATTATTCATTGAAAATTTCAGTGGAAATTGTTCACGAACTCAGGCATTTATTTTTTCATCGACAGAAAAAAATCTTAAGTAATTTAATATTCCAAGTACACACGAAAGACTTGTTTATGAAAAAACGTAAATTTTGGAATTGGTTTTGGATTTTAGAATCGGCAATTTATGAATTAAGAAGTCATTGCCGACCCCTCGATTTTCATGATTTTTTTGAAATTTCATTTTAAGATTTTATCATTATTCAATGACTCACAAAGCGTCTATTAATCTCAAGACATTAAATAATAATAAATTTTCAAAACCGTATATTTTCTCGCGTCTATTTTATCAACCGTTTCCCAGAAACCGGCAAAAAACAATTCGAACAATTATAATATATCGGCAATAATTAATCTGGGACACAATCCGCCTTTGTATAAGGTGTAATACCCATACTTTGAGAAATAAATAATAATAATAAATAAATCGGCGATAACTCTTCAAATCCGGATAAAACCAATTAAAAAAAATAATCAATGGTTCTTCTGGAAATAAATCTCAGATGCTAAAACCAAAAATCAAATCAAAAAAATTATCTTCACTTATTTTTTTCTACATTGACCGCGTTATTAATCAGCTGCGTGACATTTAAGGAATTCGCTATCGATTTCTCCCACCAGATAAATCGAGTCGACGTGTTCAGCAATTGACACCAAAACCACGAAATCCCGTCAGTACCCTAACAACTTGGATTAAACCAACAGCTCCCTCAAAATGACAGAGCCAGATCTAAAAGACCTGCAATCTGTCCTGCAATCAGCACTAGGTGACGACCTGACAATCCAAAACTACGAAATGAAGGATCTCCTTCCACCAGGTGAAAATTACGGCAGCAAAATCGTAAGTCTTCACGTGACCATCACCAGGAGAAAAATTCGGGAAGATCTAGATCTAGTGGGAAAAATCCCACCACCTACGAGGGAGCAGCGAGAAATGTTGGACAGTCCCAACACATTCCGAAAAGAGATCTTCATGTACTCGAAGATTTTTCCATTCTACCGGAAATTGGAGATCGAGAGCGGGATCGAGGACTCGGATCTCGCTCCGAGGTACTTTGGATCGAGATTGGGGCCTGACCCGGAGGACTTCGAGGACGCACTGATTCTCATTGAAGACCTGAGGCCCAGGGGGTACTACACCGCAGGGAGAAGAACCGGATGTGACCTGCAGCACGCCAGGATGACGGTGAAAGCGATGGCGAGGTTCCACGCCCTCGGAATGGCCGCGAAGGAAAAGGATCCTGAGTTCTTCGAGATCCTCAGGTACAAGTCATCAATAAAATCATCTGTAAATTTTTTTTTATCATCAGAACACTATCTTATACCTTTCAATATAGGCCAGTCAAATTGGACCACCTCAAACAGTCCTGGCAGGCTGAAATTATACCAAAATGTAGAGAAAATTCCCCTCATCATCATATTAAAAATGTGCACCCACACGTTCAGCAGAAATGTGTTTAATTAATTAAAAAGTTGGGGCGAACGCCAAAAAACTGTACTGGATTAATTGTTCTAATCCTATCGAAAAGATAAAAAATATTCAGAGGTTGGGCTGATCTAATTCTTCAAATTTCGAGTCGAAGTAATGATCCTAATCCTACCATTATCTTTTAATTAATTTTTAAACATCGTTGAGCACAAAAAGACCCAAAAATCAGCTGATTGTGTATGCCCGGTCCCCCGTTGCGCGCGCCGCTCATGGGTATACGCGGGATGCGCAGGAGTTTGAAATGCCCTGTGCAGTGCGTCCGATTCAGTGCGAAACAGTGAAAGTTTCATATTTTTCATTAGATTAATTTTTTTTCAACAATTCTTTAATTCTCAGTTTCACCCGCAATTATTTTTTTGGTCGCCATCTTGATAATTGAGGTTTTATTCTCGCGTAATTGAACTCTCAGGATTATTATTCCCTCCCAAGATCTAATTACCTACAAGTCCCAAGTAACGAATCCTCATTTAAGTCTAACACTTCATTTTTTTTATTAGTCCAGCGGTCGTAATTACTCCCCCGTAAACGGCATAATATATTTTTAATATAAATCTAATTTTTTGAATATAAAATGAGGATTTAAGTCAGGATTCTAGGGGAAGATATAATTAAAATTCGAGGAATTAAAATCCAGGTGTTAATTTGAAGTTTTGGTGAATCCTCAGGATGGAGGCCAGATGCATCGACATGGCGCATCCCGAGCAGTGGGTTCCCATCATCGCCGAGAGGATTCAGGACGTCAAGAAGGACCCGGAGATCAGGGATTACTTCGAGGCGTGCGGTCGGTGCCTGGCAAAGGGAAACTACGACACCTGGTTGGCGACTCCAGAAGAGCCCTGGTCCAGCATCATCCACGCCGACTTCTGGGCGAACAACATAATGTACAAAAAATCCAAGGATGGTCAAGTTGACGACGTCAAGCTCATAGACTTCCAGAACTATCTCTTCCTCAGTCCATTGAGGGACTTGACTTTCTTCGTTACTTGTGGCCTTGATCATGAAGCTATTGATCACGTTGATGAGCTTATTGATTTTTATTACGAGAGTCTCCTGGAACGGCTCAAACTACTCAATTGTGATGTTCGACGGTATGACAGGGAGAGTTTCGAGGAGAGACTTCGAGAGGATGCCCAGGTAGAGTTCTCCCACTGCCTGAGTATGACGAAGATTATTACCCTCGATGTAGAGCCCAGTCATCCGGACTGCCAGAATGTCAAACACCTCCTGCAGCATGGGGAAAGCAATCCGGCTTACACAAGAAAACTCAGAGATCTCGTGATGACTTATAATAAGAGAGGCTGGCTCCAGGAGAAGTGATGAGAATGATTCCTCTACCTGAAATTCTTTGTTTATTGAAATGAAAATAAATTCAATTGAGAGCAATACTGCAGTTTCTAAGTGTAATTATTATTCAAGTAGTTATTCTTCATCTTCTGAAGGAAGTGGATCACTTTAAAGCTCGGGCGTGTCCGCCTCGAATTTTTAAACGATTATTCAATATATTTCATTGATAATTATTAGTTGTTGATTAATTAACGGTTATTAATGGATGAGAACAGATTGGTTCTTATTTTTCTGTCTTATCAACCCGCATTGATAACGCAAGCTACAGAATTCGGGATCAGCACTGGAAATTTAAATTATTCTGATGCATGGAATACTTGAGGAGTCTTTCGAGTTTGGAAATAAAATTGTTAAAAATTGTGGAATAATAAAAAATCGCGGGGGATCAGACTGATATTTACTTGACAAAAACATTATTTGCACGCATATTCGACTCCATATCTCCGATTTCGCATATACTATCTATTCTTCACGGTAATTGCACGTATGGATTACCGCGGCATCAATTCAATTAATACGCCGACTGATAAGAAATTTCTTCAGCAATCGCTGTCAGATGACAGACGCAACTGCATCCTGACGCGCCCGACATGGAGAAATTTTCAAATGGAACACATGTGAGTGCAAAATTCCATTCTCAAATCAAAAGAAAAAATTATTAAACTCTGAATTCTTTAATTAATCATAGTTAATTGGTCTTAGAACGGTCACGTTAACGAGGGCCTCGACACCGGGGAAAAATTTCCGGAAGACATTGAGACTCCAGTCCCCCAGGAGTCGTCCCCTGTGAGTCTGACATCAACAAAATAATTTAATTAAAAAATAGTAATAACAATAAGTACAAAATATTTTTAAAATAATTGGCATGTTGCAATTACCGATTTATCTCGAAAACAATTAATTTTGGATGGAAATGAAAAAGAATTTTTTTGTAGCTGATTAAATTTCGGGCAATTAAAATTTTCTGATGTTTTCTCCCAAAGTCAATAGATTCTGAGATAAATCAACGTAAAGAACGTGAATTCAGTTCATCATCATTTCACTAATTTTCTATCGAATTCTCTTGGTCTCGTGTGGATCTGCAGGCGACACAATCAGAAGAAAAACCAGAATGGAGTGGAAATCTTCAGTTCCTGATGGCCTGCATCGCCACGTCAGTGGGTCTGGGGAACGTCTGGAGATTTCCCTACACAGCCTACGAAAATGGAGGCGGAGCCTTCCTGATCCCCTACATCATAGTCCTAATCATCATAGGAAAACCATTCTACTACATGGAAGCAGCGATGGGTCAATTCACTAGTAGATCCTGTGCAGGATTGTGGGATCTCACCCCAGCAATGAGAGGTAAAATTACTCAACAATCTCAATGTCTGATTTTAATTACTCAATCTATCAGACTTCTCAAAGGTTTTGTAAGACCCAGAGAATTCCTCACCTGATTAATTATAATTAATTCCTATTTACATGAGAATAATAATTATTGCATTAAGTCAACTTAAAAAAAATGCATCGAATTACTAAATTTTTGATTTTCCATCATACGATGGAGAAGATATAATATCGCCACGTGGAGTGCACACATTATTTATCACCTGGGATTACCTCGGATTTACCGTCTTATTGCAGTGCATACGACTTTGTAGTGGTACTGATAACTTCTCTTACCTCCTCAGGATTAGGATTCGGTCAGGCGTTCGTTGGGAGCTACGTAGTCAGCTATTACTGCTCGTTAATGGCCCTCGCCCTTTTCTACCTGGTCGCAAGTTTCCAGGGTGAATTGCCCTGGACCTACTGCTGGGACCAGTGGACCGATCCCTGCGTGTCTCAGCACTCGAATTTGAGTGAGGTCCAGGCATCTGGAGTGAAAGTGACGGGTTCCGCTGAATTATATTTCCGGTGAATATTTTATCATCGAGATGAAAAGAATTTCCAAAGATCTAGGGACTGTGAGAACAATTAGACGACATGTTTTTGTCGAATGAGATATCAATTTGTTTTTTTGTTATAGGAAGGAAGTGTTGAGGGAAACAGACTACATTGAGTCTGGAATAGGTTTGCCTTCGTGGAGATTGACAATTTGTCTAGCTCTGACTTGGCTGTCTGTCTTCATCGTCCTTCACCGAGGAATCCAGGACACTGGAAAGGCTGTTTACTTCCTCGCTATTTTTCCTTACATCATCATGATTGCTCTTCTGATAAGGGCAGTCACCCTCGAGGGAGCAGGCAGTGGGATTATGTTTTTCATCACCCCAAACTGGGACAAACTCTGGGATCCCCATGTCTGGTATGCAGCAATCACCCAGTGCTTCTTCTCCCTGTCCGTTTGCTTCGGACCCATTGTCACTTACTCATCTCACAACAGGTTTTTCCACCCGATGCACAGGTGTGTTAAATACTTTTTTTCACGGTCAGGTCTTTATCAGAACTTTTACAACAGCAATTCATTCGAATTACGTGCAGCTCAAGTGAGATTAATTTCTGGGGAATGGGGATAATCCCTTGTTTAATTATTCTTCAGGGACGTGATGATTGTTACCACGTTGGACACGCTGACGAGCTTGATGGCAGGCTGCACGATATTTGCAATCCTTGGGAATTTGGCGTATGAAATGGGAACTGATGATATTGCTAGTGTCGTCAAGGGTGGAACTGGACTCGCTTTCATCTCGTATCCTGATGCCCTGGGGAGATTTTCATTCGTACCCCAAGTTTTTTCGGTTCTATTCTTCATCATGATATTCGTATTGGGATTGGGCACTGCAATGGCACTTGCTGGCACTGTTTTTCTCGCTGCCTGCGAATATTTACCGAATGCGAAGAAATGGCTCGTTACACTCGTGATATCAGTCATTGGATTTGCTGTGGGACTCATTTATATCACTCCGGTATTTTTTTTTTGCAATTAATTCTCGCTAAATCCACGAATTAACTCGAAAATTATTTGATAAATTATAATTTATCCTCGTTTTTTAAATTTTATTTCGTTATTTCTTTATTTGTTTATCATTAATTCAATAGGTTTTTTGAAATATCAATTTTATCTTTTCCACTGAAATAATTTAATTGTACAATAATTTTTTATAGTATTGACCATATGGAGTAGAAATTACCAAGACAAATTAAATAATTATAAGTTTCAATTAATTGTTTAGGGAGGACAATGGCTCGTGGCTCTCGTCGATTATTACGGAGGGACTTTAGTTGCAATCGTGGTTGGAGTACTGGAAATAATTTCGGTTTGCTGGATTTATGGACTGAGTAATTTCTTGAATGACGTGGAATTCATGCTGGGTGTGAGGCCTGGAGTTCATTGGAGACTCTGTTGGCTGCTCATTACCCCTGGACTAATGATTGTCATCATGATTTATACTTTTTGTATTTACTCGCCCCTCAAGTACGATGGGAAATACTACCCAGACTGGGCATACGGTAATTATCCCACATAATTGCGATTATAAATATTTATTTCTAGGTATTTATCACTTTTATTGCGCATTCCAGTGGTTGGGTGGATTTTATTTTCCCTCGCGATGGTGCAAATTCCAGGATGGGTTGTGTATTATGTGGATAAACAATATAAATTATCAATCCTGGAAGCAATTAAAACTGCATTTACACCGGCGACCACCTGGGGACCAAAATGTCAACAGCATCGAGAAAGTTGGCACCAATTTGTCGAAGAGAAAAGGTCAAAGCACAAAAAAGGATTGAAGCATTTGCTCTTCGATTAATTTATTACCATAAAAAAAAATAATTCAGTCATTTATTTCAATACCATTCCCATCGAAAAATCATTATACCAATGAACAATTAAAACTCTAATAATTAATAATTGAAACATGAATGAATGAAGAAATAGTTTACACCTCGATTAATTTATTAACAACATTACATCCATGTATATAAAATAATTTTTCCCTTCCATGGGTGCAAGTGGAACCCAGAAAATCCCCTAAAAGCTGAACGCCTCATAAATATTAGCCCCGAATGACTTGAACATCTCATTCATGATGAGCTTCTGCAGCCAGTCCGCAGATATATCATTCTGAGTGGGTGCATCAGGCACTTGTCCATTGATAATAGGAATAATCTTGGCCATGGGCATCGTAATTTTATTAATATCCAAGAATCCATTCTTCTTCTCCAAATCCTTCAGACTGGAAATTCCATTTTTCTCGAAAGGAATTTCAATAAAATACTCCGAGATCTTATCAATCAGCGCCACAAATCCGGTCCTGACATTTGCCTGCACGAGATTCTGCAGCTCCTGGCTCTCCAAGAGATCCAGAGTCTCATTGATAATTTTCTTAAGAAGGGGATCATCTTCACGTTCGACCTTGGATGGTAGCATGTAACTCGTGAGCTTCTTGACCGGATCATTCTCCTCATCGAGGATTACAGTGGAAATTATGGCGAGGTAGATCTGCTCCAGGTCTCTGATACTGAGTTTATCAGTCAGTTTGATAGAGCTGACTGTATGCTCGACGTGCCTTTCAATGAAGCCGCTGAGCCTCTGGATTCCCTCGTCGATGAAGTAGCTGCAGAGGGTGAGGTATTTCTGTTGAAGCTGCTCACTCAGGGAGCCAGAGTCCAGAGTCTTCTGGTAGTTCTTGAACATATAAGCACCCATAAGGCTCAGCTGCACCCTGAGGGTCGCCACGAGCATCGTATTGGCATAGATTATGGTGGCAGAACGAGCTATCGAGAAGACTTTCAATTTATTCCAGGCGGCTATCTTGTCAGCTGAGCCCTCTCTAAGATCATTGACGACTTTCTCAGTATCCAGAGATTTTGTCACAGAATTTCTCACACACACTGCAAGATTCATTATCGTCTGATTGCAGGATCTCTCAGTGCTCTCGAAATGTTGACTCCTTCTCGATCCCTGCAGCAACTTCTGCACCTCATTCTGCTTCCATTCTAACAGCTTCTGCCTGCTGCACCTCCAGAGAACAACAGCTCCACCCATTATTACCCCACTGACTACCAACGTACGTCGATGATTCCTCAAGAATCGACCTAGTGACGAGAACATTGTGAATTTTCTTTGAGGTTCTCTCTTGACCCATTCACCGTCTCTATCCTTAGCATTAATTTAACGGGGATTTGGGCTATTCTGCCTCGAAGGCTCCTGAAGACTGGGCTACTTTCTCCAGGCGATTTGTTATGTAGTTTGTTGTGTCGATGAAACGCTCAATGCAGTTTACCAGACACCTCTCGGTTTTTGATTCCAGACGCGGTGTTGGACGGTCCACACAAGTGTCCCAACAGATTTCTGTCAGGCTATGCACTAGACCCTGTAATTCATATATTTTCTTGAATGAATGAATTTTACTGATATTTATAAAATCTGAGAAGAGCGATTAATGGAAAATTTACCATTAGGTCTACTAATTTAGTAACAAAATAATAATTTGAGTTGAATTTTCCGGTACTGTTGAATATCGATTGATTTCTCAAGTTATTGATTTTAGGTTACGTAATTAACGCATTCTTTAATTAATAATTAATTGATACCAACAAAACAACCAAGTGATCAGTCAAGTAGTGATTCATAAGTATTGAGCTAACCTGAAACTTCTGATTGGCGGCTACAACGTCGATGAATTGTTTCAATTGCACATCAGCAATGCCCTTGGATCCATCGCCATTGAAACTCATATTTTTCTCTCTCTGAGGAAACCAACATGTCTATAATTAAGTAATCAACGAAAAGAGCAACACGTAAACATGAAAATCCTTATCATTAACACCGCGAAAGACGAAAAAAGTCTCATCAGATGAATTAAACTATCGCATTACTTCAATTGCCCTCAGGGCTCATTTTTGCTGACTTCTCTTGGACTTTGTGACTATACTTGAACGGTACTTTACGGCGAACACAAGCCGACATGTGAAAAAAAGCTGCGTAATGAGCGGTTTGAGCCGTAACAATCACCACGCAATATCAACATTCCCGTGAAAAATCCGCAAGTTATTTCAGAAATCGATTAATGCGAGTTTTAACCTCAACAATAGAGAAACACCGCAAATTTTTTAGTAATTATTACTCAAATGACATCTGACAGATCTTCCCTAATTGCTTCATTAATTTTTAATTATAATCATGAAGGTACCTCAAGCGATCGTCCACTCCTACTGTCAATCAATTTTGCGATCTGCTGTAACTTTTACTGCAAAAATTATAACAATACAACACGTAAACAAACATTTGCGCAATGTCCCTGCTCACTTTGCTAGTGCGCATGCTCAAATGTTCTCTCTTTTGGGCGCTTGGTTCAAAAAACCGATGGAAGCACCATCTTCTCCGTGGGGCAATTATCATATTCAGTTTGGAGTCGACGGGGTGAATTTTATTTTCTGCGATATGAATGCTTTTTGTTTTTTATTTGTTTAACTGAAATTTAGTCGACTGTAGAATGAGCGGAAGGGGGAAGCCACATCTTCTGGAATTTCAAATGGAAAAAATGATTCAATATATTGAAGATATACTACTAATGAAATTATATTTTTATAGTGAGCGCGTTGTCTAAGGGGCAACGTGCTTGACTAGCAGCGGATAACTTGGGTTCGATCCCGCCATCATTCGTTTTTTTTTATTCAAAATAATTCCAATTTTTTCTTTTGTAAATGGCTAATCAATCGAAATATTGTTTAAAAACTGAATAGCTCCTCGATTTTCATGTTCCCCTGATACTTTTTCGAAAATTTCGAATTTACAAATTTCAGTGAATAGCTCCTCGATTGTCATGTTCCTCTGATACTTTTTCAAAAATTTCGAATTTTTCAATTTCAGTGGATACCTCCTCGATGGTCATGTTACCCTGATACTTTTTCAAAAATTTCGAATTTTTCAATTGCAGTGAATACCTTCTCGATGTTCATGTTACCCTGATACTTTTTCAAAAA
>NW_011887787.1:267069-324052 GCF_000806365.1 Fopius arisanus | reverse complement strand
TACTTTTTCAAAAATTTCGAATTTTTCAATTGCAGTGAATACCTTCTCGATGTTCATGTTACCCTGATACTTTTTCAAAAATTTCGAATTTTTCACTTTCACTGGATATCTTTTCGACTTTCAAGTATTCACTTTTTAAACAATATTTCGATTTATTAACCATTTACAAAAGAAAAAATTGGAATTATTTTGAAAAAAAAAATGAATGATGGCGGGATCGAACCCAAGGTATCCGCGTGCTATTCAAGCACGTTGACGATTAACCAACGCGTTCATTATAAAAAAATAATTTCATTAGGAGTATATCTTCAATATATTAAATAATTTTTTCCATTCGAAATTCCACAAAATGGGGTTTCCCCCTTCCGCTCATTCTACAGTCGGCTAAATTTCAGTTAAACAAATAAAAAACAAAAAGCATTCATATCGTAGAAAATAAAATTCACCCTGTCGACTTGATGGACACCCCAGCATTGCGTGTTGCGCCCTCCCTTTCTTGGGGTGCAGTACTACGATACCACTGGGATCAAACCCCCAGAATTGAATCTCTACTTCAGTCAATCCTTTTTGCTCCGAACTAACCCTCTACTTTAGCCTATTTTCTCTGGCCGTTGCCGTCCGGCTCTCACATCAGATGCGTGTTGTGATGTTCAATGCGTTCAAATGCACATGAACCTCCTTATTAATTAAAAGTATGGTTAAAGAATTAGTTTGGAAAAATAAAAGCAATCAAAACAAAACGTCTCGGACGAGTGAATACTGAAGAACTTAATTGTCCTCCAGCGAGTTACATTTTGAGTGCGGCATTTGTTGGTAATCAGTGTAATTTATTTACCTAAATATTAAGTCCAGTATAATTAAACGGAGAGTAATCGAATCCCTAAGTGATTTATTGTTACTGCTATTAAAGTTATCAGGAATATTTTATTGTTGATTCTAATTAGACAGCAACATTCTAACCTCAATGTTTGTATTAGCTGATTGTCACTGGCTGCATCCCCATTTTCTTGTGATTTTTCCATATTGCGAGTTATTTCTCACCGGTAGCGGAATTATTTTAATATCACCTAAAAGATTCCATTGGGTTCTAGGCAGCTTGAATACTGAATCGTTGTACGATGGAACCTGCCCAGAATGCTTCAACCTGCCCCCCTGAGGCTGCACAGGACGAAAGCCTTGAGGTTTCTACATCTAGTCACAATAAAGAGGATTCAACGAAGAAAACCCTCTGTGATCAAAAATCGCACGTCACGAAAAATCCTGGTAAAGGTGGAGGTGAGTGTGAATCAAAGAGACTGACTCCCATCCTAGGAAGTTGCAGAGAATCCCCCCAGCCAGAACAATCAGAGACTGGAGATGGTGAGAGTGCAGAGGCTCGACTGAGCCATGAGGACTCCTCCTCGAAAGACACATCGAGGGACTCCAGTGGATCCTTAAGAGATTCTACACAGGATGAGAATAAAAAAAAACGATCACAAGCTCCTGGTGGTCGAAAGAAGTCCTCAGAAACCCCAAAGGACTCTGAATCCCCAGAAATTCTTCCAACAATCTCTAATCCCTCAAAGACCTCTCCCCCATGTGAAAGTGATCCAGATTCCGCAGAAAGTTGTCGAGAAAAACCAACAACTTCCGGTAAAAATTCTGAGAAATCGAAAGAGACCCCTGTATCATCAAAACCGTCATCCCCTCATACAGATGGAGTTGTCGCCCTAGAGGAAACTTCTTCATCTTCAAAACCAGGATCCCCACTCGATGAGTCTTCCAAATCGCCTGGTTCCGAGCCGAAGCCCTCAGAAGATGACAAAATAGAATCGGTAACTCTGGATAGTGACCTTGAAAAGGACGAGGACAAGGATCGAGAACCTGAGAAAACTGAGTTCGTGCAGATATCGCAGGATAAACCAGATGATAATCCCCTGGAGGGTCCATCGGAGGCTGAGGACCCCTTCGGGGGTGACACTCTAGCTGCTGATAATGTTGATACCATGGACACTGACGACAACAATGAGAGAGACATAAATTTTTCGAAGTTGGGGGATCAGGCTGACAACCTCCAGGACGCTGTCAAGGCGACGTCATCCAAAGAAACTTCAAGCACGCCAACAGAGAGTGACAACCTCCAAGACCCTGAGTCCTCGAAAAAGTCGTCAGACGCAGAGGAGGTCGAGGAAGTATCTGAAGGCCTTTCAGAGGCGCAAAAGTCCCAGGATAAATCCGATAAATCGAGTGAAAAAGTCCCTCAGTCTGAAGTGCATGTGATTCCCCTTGAGACAGACGAGCACTCGACAGTCCTTCCAGGACAAGACGACGAGCTTTGCATCATCCCTGATGATATGAAGATAATCATCCCCGGAAAATCAGGCTCCAAGAAAGATCCCCCTAAGGCGCCAGAACCGGCAGCCCCTGAGAAACCCTCAGTTAAGGTTTCGAAACTTGCAAAAGCCCCTGAACACTCTAATAAATCGAAATCGTCAGACGCAACTTCTGCAGCGATAACAGATAAGGTGATAGACCTGGATATCGAGGTCAAGAGCTCGGAAGAAATATCGGAGATTACACTCCCCGAGAAACACGTCTGTAAACAATGTCAGGAGGAGAAGCCCTGTAAGATAAAAGTGAAAATTGGAAGTGAAGAGTTCAGGGTTTGTTCGAAAAGATGTCAAAGCTCCTTCATGGATACCCATGGAAAGGCTACAGACATTCCCTCAGAAGGGGCTAATTCAAAATACGAGAAACGCTGTGCCAGCTGTCTTTTGATAGTCGAATCCAATGACGAAAGAAATCTCTCTTGGGAAACGATGGAATTCTGTAATGAAGAATGTCTGGGAAAATTTCAGACCAAGTACGGGAGTTACTGCAGGAACTGCAATGGAAATGTACAACCAATTTCCTTGGGGAAATATTGCGTTCGTTTTGGTTTCGACGTTCGTCAGTTCTGCTGTTCCACGTGCCTGGAGGAGTTCAAAAAAGGCCTCAAGGTGTGCAGCTACTGCCAGAAGGACATCAGCTCGGGGACAGATGGTTTTCTTGCCCCAGTCGGTGATAAAGGCCAATTCAAGGACTTTTGCACTCAACAGTGCATGGAAAAATACTCGAGAATGAATTCTACGGAACCACCACCTACCGAGCGAAAGGCCTGCAGCGTCTGTCAGGAAGAGAAAATAGTCTTCTGCGAGGTTCAGATAGACAGGGGTCAGTCCCAAGCCATTTGCAGTGAGCCATGCTTTGCAGCCTTCAAGTTTGTCAACAAAGTTGATCCAGACCACTGTGCTACGTGTAAAAAGTACTTCCAAGTAGGTAACAAGAAGAGCACAGTTGTCTTCTACAACAACGAGGCACACACCTTCTGCAGTAAAAGTTGTCTCAACATTTTCATCATTACAAACAGAAAAATCGTTCCCTGTAACTGGTGCAAAGTCAAGAAGTACAACTTCGACATGATAAAAAAGGAGTTAAAGTCCGGACAAGTAGTCATGATGTGCAGTCTCAATTGTCTCACCCTCTACCAGGTATCCATTAACGCAGTGTCAGCGAGAAGAATTCGTTGTGACCTCTGCAAAGAGTTCTCTCAGGCCCAGTACCACCTCACGATGTCAGATGCAACAATTAGAAATTTCTGCTCCTATAATTGTGTCATGAAGTTCCAAGCGCAGTACACTAAGTCCCCAATAACAATTCCCTCCGGGGAGGACGCACCTGTTCCCACAGGAATGCCCAAACGCACCTATCCAGGGAAGGTTCAACCCCTCGGGGTTGTCAAGAAAGTCACAGACATGCAGAACGCCAGCCTTCAGAGTAAAAAATCGCTTCCTGTGATATCATCAGTGGCTAGTCTAGCTTCTCTACCGTCGAATGGACAGCCCGCTATCACCCAGAAAGCCACGAATAACGTTGTAAATTTGAACAGTGCAACGATAACAAATCCAACAGCTGTCCCGGGCACGCCAATTCTTTTCAAACAACAGGTAATCACCAGACCCCCAAGTCCTGTCCAGATGCACAATAAAATGACCCAGTGCAAACCCCTGATGCACACCAAAGGGGTATCAGTAAAACCCCACCCCTGCACAAAATCCACACAGACTGACGAGATCCAAAAGGTCATAATTCCCATTCCAGTACCCATTTACGTACCGTTTCCAGTCCACATGTTTTCTTTTCCATTTCCTGTGCCCATGCCCTTCCCCTTACCAATCCCAGTTCCCATATTCATTCCAACAACGCGAAACAGTGCCAAGGGTATATTCAAAGAGCTCAAAAAAATTCAGGAGAAATTGCCATCAGATCCCTTCGAGGCAGAGCTCCTCATGATGGCGGAGATGGTGGCGACTGATAAGAAGAAGACAGAGAGTGACTCTGAATCTGATGACAATGGGAATGAGAATGAGAATGTCGAGGTGAGTGAGAATGCTGTTGAGGAGAAGCAGGATCCTGTGGATGGAGGTAATGCGTTTGGTGAAGAGATGCTCCAGATGGCCTTGAAAATGGCAACAGGAGAGTTAGAGGAACCGGCTGTCGACCTCGAGGCAGCGCTGACGCCTAGCACAATTGCAGCTACACCTCAGGGACAGGGTGATGGAGAGGAGAACCAGGTGGAGAGACAGACACGTGGAAGGAAGAGAACAGTGACCCACAAGGCGAAAGGGGCTAATAAAAAGGGCAAGAGGTCTGCCAGCACTGGGGAGCCGCCTCTGATGCCTCCACCAGAGTCTCAGACACCCACGCGAACTGTCGAACCCCTTGAGAAACCTGACGCCAATATGGCACTGAAATTTACCTTTGGGGTGAATGCCTGGAGGCAGTGGGTCATCACGAAAAATGCTGAGATGGAGAAAAACGCTGGGAACAAGATTGTTAAACCCTTCAAGACCGATTTGCTTCAGCTCACTGCTGATGAGCTTAATTACTCATTGTGTCTGTTTCTGAAGGAAGTGAGGAAACCCAATGGAGCAGAGTATGCGCCTGATACTATTTATTATCTTTGTCTTGGTATTCAACAGTATCTCTTTAAGAATAATAGGATTGATAATATCTTTACGGATTCGTATTACGAGAAATTTACCGATTGTTTGAATGAAGTGGCTACCAAGTTTTCAGTTTTGTATAATGAGGCACATTATATTGTGACGAGGGTCGAAGAGGAACATCTCTGGGAGTGCAAGCAACTCGGAGCACACTCACCCCATGTCCTCTTGAGCACACTCATGTTTTTTAATACGAAACATTTTAATTTAACGGTGAGTTGGAATTTTTCGATTCAGTTTTCATTCTTTTATCAGTGGTTTAATATCAATTGTTTGAATTTAGACTGTCGAGGAACATATGCAGCTGTCATTCTCACATATAATGAAACATTGGAAGCGAAATCCAGCCGCACAAGCTGCAGCAGGTGCTGGGAAGCCTCCTGGAGCGAGGAACGTACTCCTGAGATTTTATCCACCCCAGGCTGCGCTAGGTTCGTATTCTCGATCACTCATGCTCTTTCATGAATAATTTTTTCGATGATTATTTTTCTTTGAATCTTCGCAGAAGCTAATTCGAGGAAAAAGAAAGTGTACGAGCAGCAGGAGAACGAGGAGAACCCCTTGAGATGTCCAGTAAAACTCTACGAATTTTACCTGTCGAAATGTCCAGAGAGTGTTAAGAGTCGTAACGACGTATTCTATCTTCTTCCTGAACGCAGCTGTGTCCCAGATAGTCCTGTGTGGTATTCAACATCGCCGCTGGCTAAGGATCATCTCGTGAAGATGCTTAATCGGGTCAAGATGGTTAAGGAGATCAATGTTGCTCTGTGGAGCAGTTAATCAGGATTCATCGTACTGAAGCTCTTCCTCACGCAGGGCGTTGTTTTTTTGTATGAAATTAAAAAGAGATGGAGGTCGATGCACGTCCGAAAATTAATCATAAATGAATTCAGTTGAACACATGACAAGAGTCAAAATTCATTTGCCTCATGATAATTCGATTTTTTTCAATGTATAATTATGAATATCTAGGAAATAAAATAACAAGATTTGTTTCATAATTGTGAATTAAAATCATTGTCATCAAATTGAAGTTTTGAAATTAATTGAATTTTTACTGCCCCTTTATGGTTCTTTCAATTTGATGAAATGACAGATCAATTTTTTAATTATGAAATATGAGTGGACTATTAATGAATGAATGAATAGAAAAAATATAAAAATGCGAGATAAATTTGTACACAATTTAGAGGTAATTTGAGGGTAATCCTATTATTCAAAATTGAGATGAAGATTTTTTAATTAAATTTCGCATGATAAACTCCTAACAATTCGATCGTCTCCTCACGTACATATTCTTCATCCATCAAATATTTTCTCATACCAATATTTATTGTAATAACAAACTTACTGTCGACTCACGAATTATCTCCAATTCTGAAGATAAGGGAAGCTGTCAAAACACCGAGATCGCCAAGAAATGCACACAGTAGAAAAAATATTCAGTATTTCAATTAGGTGCCTGTGAGAAACAATTATATAAATTTCCATCTCTCAAAATCAAGATGAATCCCAAAGATCACGAAAATGAAGAGACTCCTTCCACATCCACTGCTGAGAACCCAAAGAATATTCTCCAAAAAAATTGGAAATATCCGAGAAAATTCCCACACATAACAAAAAGAGTCTACGGAATATTGCTAGAACCTGAAATGTGGAGATGTCTTCGCAAAGGAAAACTAGTCAAAGATCCGATCATCGACGCATGGTTGCAACTGATGGCGGATACTGCATCGAAATCTGGACTGAACATTTTGGCATTCCAAAGCTGTCACTACGAGCTGTTGTCTCAATGCGAAGAAAAATCCATGGCCCACTGGCTGTGGAGGAATGACTGCTGGAGAAGAGATGTCTGGTTGTTTCCCCTGGTGTACGGTGGCCACTGCAATTTACTCGTAATAGTCCCGAGATCGAGGATTTTTTTATTCTTGGATGGGCCCCACAAGGCCCCACCCGAGAACCTGTTGAAGCAGATGTGCCAGCTGATGGAGTCTGTGAAAGGAGATCTGGACTGGAACCAGTGGACTTTCTACCAACCTGGGGATTATCCTGTTCAGCATCGGACCTCCAACAATTGCGTCATTCACGTCTGTGCATGGATCTATGTCATTTGCACTGGTGAACGTCTTGCGTGTCTCCATGAAGAGATGGCGAAGATGCGGAGGGTCATGGCTGCGAAATTCTACGCAGCTCCTGAAATGGAAAGGGAATCACTGGAAAAAGATTGTGAGGAATACGAACCACAGGATCGAGAGTCGTTGTCGACCTGGCAGGATGTCAACGGGGTTCAAGGAATACCTGGAACAAGTTCTAGTACTTTGGAGTTTTGTGCTTCCTTGGTTGAAGGTCCATGTGAATATTCATCTCGTTGAAGGATCGAGAACATAATTTCAGTTCAAGCTTTTTATCATTCTTTTATTTCATTATTCATTTATAAACAAGTACGCAATGAATTATTAACATATTTTTACAAATTTTCACTGGCTCTTGGTGGGACGAACGAATCCACGTTTACGTTTCATTTTTTTCCTCGAAATTTCTAGGGTATGAAGTTTGGAGTAAACTTCGGAGTAAATTGCTTGCTGGTCTTCTTCTGGGATTGTGGATCTGTAAAGTTAACAATAAAAATCAGAAAATGGATAAGAGAATTATTGAATAGCTGAGCGTTGAAAAATACCTGTAAATCTTCATGAGGTCGTATTTTTCCCAAGGTTTCTTCAGTTTTTCAGCCCTCAACCACTTCTTTGGAGTAACAACAACCGTTTCTGGCACGATTCCCTTCATCGGGTAGATCTCCCATCTCTTTAACCATGGGGCAGGTTTTAGGGGTACTTTGAGAGGATTGATTGGAACTTCACTTCCTTCAGGGAGAAGTTCCACCTCCATATCCATTGGGAATGTACTGTATTCTAGGGGAGCATCACGAAGATAGTACAATTCTTCATCCAATCTCTTTTCAAGTCTATAAAAAAAATAAAGAGATAAATTGTTAGGAATTTCAATCAATAATTTAAAAAATCGATGGATACCTTAAGCAGTCAATCTGCTGAATGGCCGGATCGTACAAGTCGAATTTAATTTCAACCCCCTGATTATCGATGACATTTCTCAACAGAAAATTAGCTCTCAAGCCAGAACCCTTCCTGTCTATGCAAATCCCCACAAATTTGTTAGATTTTCCTGGTGCATGGGGTTCTGAATACGTCACCGCGAGGACTGAACCGACGTAGAACTCTGGGATGTCGATGACAGTTCTCCTCGCCATCATGTCCATCCTCTCGAGTTTTTCCCGAAGATGATTGCGAAATCCCGGGGTGGGATCAGGAAGGAACTCGGGGTAAACGAATCTATATTGCGAGGGTACCGGTGGATCCTGACTTCGAGGATTTAAATTCTCGGGGTTTGAGGCACTTGGAGGATCTTTCGTGGAAATCTCCTGAGGGGTTTGTGCTGTTCCTGCGGAGGTCGAGAGACATCTTATGTCTTTACCTGGACAAAATTCGCATCCAATAAAATTAAATTATTAGGTAATTAAACATTTCTTAAAAAACGACCGGTTGCATATATATTCGAAGTCGTAAAAGAGGAAATAGGTTAGCTCTTCATGTTTCGTCGAATATTCAACAAAAAGCTAGTGCCATTATAATATTTACAGTCACATAAAATTGTGAAGAGATTGGTAATTAATAATTCATTAATCCAACTTACAAATCGTTTTAGACCCCAAAAAATGAGCTCGAAGATGTCGAGACAAAGCTAAACCCACAGCTGACATGTTTTATTATGAAGATACGTCAATTCTCCGAAGCTGCGGCGCTAGTGAACCACAAAAATTCCTCGCAATTTTCAAACAAGTCCTTTGATAAATTATCTCCTAATATTGATATTCAAATAATAAATTCTCCAATGATATAAATAATATTCTTAATGACCCTCTCGCATATGATTATCCATGTACCATGAATATAAATTGGCGCGATTTATGAATCACTCTTTTCTGTAAAAATGAGAGAAATTCAAGATTCATCGATCCAAGCGATCAATAATTGTGCTGCACTGATAAGCACTGGAGTATTGCAATTCGAATGATAATATTGATGAATGTTTCACGTGTTGACATTGTGTCTTTGATAAACGCCATGACAATGATCTTCAGTTGCTAGGTAACGAAATGGAAAACAGATCGACGTTTCCCCAGGTAGGAAATTCCTCTGATTTTTTTGTATTCACTACGATGACGAATTCGTTGAGTCAATCATGATTTTGAAGTACCTGGGGACCGTTTCGCCCTCCAGTGATAGTGAAAATCGTGTAGTGGCTATTGCCTGGTCTCCAAATAATCTGAAACTAGCTGTAGCCTTGTCAGACAGATCTATTTATCTATTCGATGAGAATGGAAATAGAAAGGATCGGTTTTCCACTAAACCTGTGGATTCCAAGGTGAGTTGAATTCAACTAATTATTATTCTAACATTTTCGTTATCAAACGATTCAGAGTTAATTGAAATGAATGAAATGATTTACTGAATTTATTGTTGGAATGATTTTGTGGCAGTTTGGAAAGAAAAGTTACGTTGTCAAGGCAATAGCCTTCTCCTCGGACTCAACAAAAATAGCTGTTGGCCAAAGTGACAACATCATCTACGTCTACAAAATCGGCGAAGAATGGTAAATACCTGTAAATAGGGAAGACGTAAAATCGATCAATTGATGTTCTGCCCCTTTGTAGACAAAACTACCGGTTTTTTAAATTTTCTGACAAATTTTTGATCGGATAGACAGGAAAATATTATTAGGAATTATAGTATTCCCCATATTCCCCTCCCAATGTCTTTATATTCTTTCTTCAAAAGGTGACAGAATATTCTTAACAAATGGCTTTCTCCCCAGGGGTGATAAAAAAGTCATCTGTAACAAATTCGGCCAGAGTAGTGCAGTGACTTGCATGCTATGGCCTCCAGAGGGTCCAATAATCGTGGGTCTAGCAGATGGAAAAGTGCGGGTGTCTATTTTAAAAGCGCATAAGGCCCAGACCCTCTACACAGCCGACGCGATGACAATAGCCCTCGCAGGAAACGGTAAAAACACTGGATTTCTCTCTAGCCACGCAGACGGCAGTATAATCCGCTACTTCCTGAAGAACGACGGAAACACCGAGCCTTCCGGACGAGTCGTTACCCACGGAGTCCCTGCTTACGCCCTCGCCTGGGCTCAAGGTCATATTTGCGCAGGTGGATGCGACAAGCGATTAACAATCTACGATTCCCACGGTAAAGTTGCAAAAATCTTTGATTACTCTCGCGATCCCGATGACAAGGAGATCTCAATCGCCTGCTGCAGCCCAAGTGGACAGAGCGTTGCCATCGGCTCCTGGAACAGAATTCGAACCATCGACTGGAGTCCAAGACGCTCCATCTGGGAGGAGACCAACACCCGGGAACTCCCGAACCTCTATACAGTGACTGCCCTCGCCTGGAGAAGAGATGGCTCCAGGCTCGTCATCGGAGGTCTCACTGGAGCAGTCGAACAATTTGAAACTGTACTGAAACGGGCGATGGTGCGAGGAAGCCACGAAGTCGCCTACGTCGGTCCAAGCCAAGTGGTTATCCGTTCGCTGAACAATTCTACTCGTCCCGTGATCATTAAATCGTCAACGGGGAATGAGATCGAGGATGTCAGGGTGATGGGTCGCTCTGACAACCACATAGTCGCCAGGACGAACTCGACTCTTCTCATTAGTGATATCGAGCTGAATCTTCTGAGCGAAATTCCTTGGGAGGATAAACCAGGGGGTGAAAAATTCTTCTTCGAATACCCAGGAGTTTGTCTGATATTCTACGCCGGTGAGCTTACAATCGTGGAGTACGGGAAGAACGAGATCCTGGGGGCTGTGAGAACTGAAGCTGTCAATCCCCACGTCGTGTCAGTGAGAATTAACGAGCGTCAGGTGGCAGGAATGCCGGATAACAAACGATTGGCTTATCTCCTCGATCCAAAGACAATCCGTATCATTGATTTCCTAACCGGCTCGACCATCAGCGTCATTACCCACGATGCGAGGGTCGATTGGTTGGAGCTGAGTGAAACTGGGCATCGATTGCTGTCGAGGGACAAGAAGGGAAGACTTTGGTTGTGCGACGACAAGGGAGGCAGAACACTTCTGCTAACGGGTACAGGATTCGCTTCGTGGGTACCAGGAAGTGATGTTGCTGTCGCCCAGACTGGAAATAAACTTGCAGTATGGTACAATGTTGATGCACCAGAGGCTGCAACTCTCATGTCCATCCGGGGAGATGCCATAGACATTGAGAGGGAACCAGGGAAGACAGCTGTGGTCGTCGAAGACGCAGGATCCAAAGTATTTCATCCTCTGGACGAGGGTTTGATCGAATTTGGGACAGCTCTTCATGACAACGATTTTGGCAGAGTTGTCCTCTTCCTGGAAGAACTCGGTGATCGGCCGCAGGTGGAGGCGATGTGGGAGAATGTTGCCAGAAATGCAATGGCTGAGAGGAAGTTTCTCGTTGCTGCTCGATGCTACGCAGCACTCGGTGACGTTGCTTGTTCGAGTTTTCTCAAGGACATCGTAAAAACCGGTGAAAAATACGCGAAGGAGACTGGGAATGACCCAATGGGATCACCAGACTGCTGGGCTAAGCTGGCGATTCTCAGTGGAGAACTGAAGACAGCGGAGGCCATTTACCTGGAGCAAAACGAACTCGAGAAAGCCCTGAAGATGTACCAGAAGTACTGGCACTGGGAGGACGCCCTGAGCCTCGCCGAATCCCGGGATTGGTCGGGCCTGAAAGAGCTCAAGGAGAAGCACTTGTCCTGGTTATCAAAAAGCGGTCAGTCAGCACGAGCTGCGTCAATAATCGAGAATGACGATCCGAGAAAATCTGTGAAGCTCTTCCTCGAGGCGGGACGAGCAGGTAGAGCTGGACGTCTCCTTCTCGTCCACGAAGAGCTGCTCAGCGACCAGGACATCACGAAACAAGTGGTGAAGGCTCTGAAGTCATCGGATCTCATGGAACTCGCTGGAGAGATCCTGGAGAGAACCAACGACTTTGCAGGGGCGATAAAATGCTACGGCGAAGCCGGGGTGTTCGCCAGGGCTCTCGATCTAGCCAGATCCGTCGAACCCAACTCCGTTGTCTCACTCGAGAAAGAATGGGGTCATCATCTGGCAAATGGCGGGCACTTCGATGCCGCTATCAACCACTTTATCGAGGCAGGAGAGACTGCACTAGCATTGAACGCTGCGATAAATGCAAAACAATGGCGAAAAGCCCTGCAAATTGTTCAGGTAATCGACAGCGATGATCCCCTCATTCAGGAGCAGTGTGCAAAGCTCGGAGAGTATTACGCATCGATGGGAGACGCCAATCTTGCGGAAAATCTTTTCCTTCGAGCTGGTGTACCCCAAAGAGCAGTAGAGGTTCACATTAAATCCAACAACTGGTCGAGAGCCTATGAAGTTGCAATGGAATACATGAAATCCGAAGAGGCTATTGACGTCCTCACAGGACATGCCGAGAGCCTTCAGGAGGCCGGGGACTTCAGGTACGCCGAGGCCCTCTTCGTGGCGATCGGTCAGTACGACGCGGCCATCGCCATGTACAGAAGAGCGGGACTGAGAAACGACATGATTCGACTCGTTTCTGAACATCGCCCTGATCTGCTAAAAACAACTCATGCTTATCTAGCGAGGGAATTAGATGCTGCTGGTAAGACCAGAGAAGCTGAAGAGCACTTCCTCGGGGCTGAGGACTGGAAGGGAGCGGTTAGTGCTTACAAAAACGTTAACATGTGGGAAGATGCTCTTAGGGTCGCTAAAGTGGCCGCCGGAGATAAAGCTGGGCATCAGGTGGCCCTCATGTGGGCTAGAACTCTAGCTCCCGAACTCAGTGCTCGACTTCTTATGAGACTGAGTTATTTGGATGCTTGTCTTAATATCGCCTGTGAGGCGGGGCTGTTTGATTGGGCCTTAGAGACCGTAAAGTACGGGAATACTGAGCAGCAGAAGGAAGTTTACTACAGGTATGCGATGGCACTGGAGGACGAGGGAAAGTACCAGGAAGCTGAGAAGGAGTTCATTCGGGCGGGAAAGGCAACTGAAGCTGTGCAGATGTACATTCACACGAGAGATTGGGACGCTGCGGAAGAGGTGGCACAATCCGTTGGACAGGAGGCTGTGGCGCAGGTTCTGGTGGCCAGGGCATCCGAAGCTGCTGATAATCAGGACTTTGCGTTTGCTGAGTCGTTACTTCTGAGGGCTCACAAACCGGAGATCATTGTGGAGCATTACAAGAAGGCGGGGATGTGGTCGGAAGCAATGAGGGTATGCAGAGAGTATTTGCCGCGTCAGGAAGCTTCATTGAGGCGTGAATTATCGCAGAAGAGTTCTGGAATCGAGGGGGTGAACAGCCTGGATGAGGCTCGACGATGGTTGGAGGAGGGCGAGGTCAGAACTGCTTTGGATATCCTGATCTTTGATCCACATCCTTCGAGACCGATTCTCATTCAAGCTGCTGATATTCTCCTGAATCAAGCGGAACCAGAGACTGCTCTTCAAGTTGGTGGTGATCTTGGGAATAAATTAGTTCTTCTTGGGGAGCATGCGTTGGCCGCTCAAGTCTATCTTCAAGCGGATAAACTCAAGGAGGCGATCAATGCATTGGCATCTGTTGGGGATTGGATGAGGGCGAAGAGAATCGTTCGGGAATTGGCGCCAGAGTTGGAGTCCTATCTTGAGGACAAATACAGGGAGAATGTGGGGAGGGACAGTGGGGATAGAATGACAGAGGGAAGTGTCGACTCGACTTTGGATAGTTTAGCTCGAAAGGGTCAGTGGATCCAAGTATTTGAATCTGCGAGCTCTCAGAGTCCTGAGTTGTTGCATAAGTACGTAGCGCAGAGAGCAGCGCAGTTATTGAAATCTGGAACTCCTGAACAAGCTCTGCAGCTTTACAATACTTTTGGTACACCCCCAATTGCTCAGTACCATAATCTCTATTATCATCTAGCTGAAGCTGTTTTGAATTCTCATGATGGGTCTCTGGATGCTCGGTACAGTCGATTATCTCAACTCCGGAGTTTTTTGTTGGGATTGTTGAGAAATATTGAGAGTTCTTCGTCGAATGAGGAGAAATTTGGAAGACTGCTCAAGGTTGCTCATTATTCAGCTGTTAATTCAGCTTGTCAGGGTGTCACAGCTGTTGCCCAGCTCGAAATGAAGAGTTCTGTTTCTCTTTTGAGATTCTCTGATATCCTGTTGGCTGACAGATGTTACTATGAAGCTGGGGTTGAGTGCAGGAAGGCTGGATCTCACAGCGAAGCATTTGTCTTCCTCAATCACTTCTTGGATCTCGAGGAATGCATCGAAGAGGGTGACGGGAGTATTTTAGACGTCGATGATCTGAGGATAACGGATTTTCCGCTGGAAGTTCCGTTGCCCGAGGACTTGAGTCTTTCCAGAGAGGAGAGGGAGGAGGTGCGGGAGTGGGTGCTGGCTGTGTCCATGGATCAGAAGGTGGAGCAAGGGCTTCCAGTGGACAACAGGGGAGTCTACATCGGGTCCTTGACCTGTCCCGCTAATGGATCTACACCCCTTCAAGAATGTGCCTTAACTGGGTATCCTATAAGAGGACCTACTGTCCGTTTTGATGGGAGTAGTCGAGTTGTTGATAGAGAGGACTGGAATAAATTATTAAATGCGGCTAGACAAGCACCCCAGGACTCCCCTCTCAATGATGTCCTAGCATTTATACAGGAATGGTGTGGCAATTTACCAAGTTATACTTTTTAATTAATTGTTGTATCATAGAGGAATTACCACTGGACGTCTGCGGTCAGATTTTTTATTATTTCTGACATTAGGACTCTATGAAAGTTGAAGTCATGTACTTATACTTCCGTTGACGGAACGGGATAGTAATTAATTTATGAAGTTAAGATCTAATATCACTTCCTGTAGACGTGTGCAGATGGTGAATAACGAAATAGAGAATAAAACGAGTTTAATTATTGTTTCTCCTGTTTTTATTAAAACTCTAAGAGCAAAATTCCTTAGGCGAAAAATCTCCCCTGAATCATCCACTCATATTTATATATATTCTCTTCATTCTCCCCGATTCATTTTACAATTTAATCTTGCACACTGTAAACAGAAGAGAAAAATAGACGACCAGACCAGAGTCCTCGAGTACTCACTCCAATCCAATCGTTCACTCTGAATTCAACATTA
This sequence comes from Fopius arisanus, assembly GCF_000806365.1. Classification (NCBI taxonomy): domain Eukaryota; kingdom Metazoa; phylum Arthropoda; class Insecta; order Hymenoptera; family Braconidae; genus Fopius; species Fopius arisanus. The sequence goes on along the minus strand of NW_011887787.1, from coordinate 308,782 downwards.
GTACGTTTCCGCCTAGTATTAAACTATGTATAATATGTATATATAACATTATGTATATTCTTACCGACTTACGTGATTTAATACATACACGTTATGAAAAATCATAAATCAGAGATGACAAATCCCCGATTGATGGATACTTTACACAATTATCACTGTCACCATGTCTGTTACATCGGTGTGATCCTGAAGACCGGTCCGATCCTGAGGAAAAATCGTCGCAAAACCGAGCGAGGCTCTGGCTTGAGGTCAAAACACATGACTTCACACAACAATGAGTAACAATTAGCCGCATGAACAGCGAATCTGTTGTCACACATTTTGAGAATCCTATTGAGCAGAAGTAGAAGAATGGGTGTCCAGGCATCCCTGTGAGCTTCATTAGGAAGTGCCAGGAAATACTCCAGAGCTTCCCTCGAAGTCTCCACGAGATGTGACTCCACAGTCGACCAATTACCCCGATGGGACTCGTCATTATACATTTTGAACAGAATCCTCAAAGCACAAGCCAGAGATTGTGTCTCCTGCTTGAGCAAATTTGGTTTGACAGTTCCCCTGAATCCTGCTTTCCACAAAATATTCCTCTGCTCATTATTAACATTAAAACTCTTGGCGAAACGATGGGACCTGAGGAGGCACTCAACAAGTTGAATCAGGTGCATCGTATTTAAGGCTGAATACATGCCCTGCTCTTCTTTGTGCTCACTACCAGAGCCATCGAGACCAGAATCACTGGATCTTCCATTGAGCATGTCAGCCTGAGCCAGAGCTAGATTCTCCTGGTCTTCTTTCCTGGACGTCGCTGGATAAAACACGATATTATCAATCGTCTGGATCAACTCCAATTGCACCACACATTTGATCAACAGAGCTGAGAAGATCCTGTTGCTTCCCACATCAGTATTATTATTCGTCAGACTCTGAGTGCTGTTACTCCTCTTCAGAATCCCCATGTGATTATCATTCTCTCCAGTAATCACCTCAAGATCTGACTCCCTGTTGATGGAAGGAGGCTTCCAGGTGAGGAGAACCCCAGGCAAAGTACTCTCAAAGATATCCAGAATGCATCTCGTTGTCTTGGTCCATGTGTCCTCATCAAACTTCACACCATTACTGATTACTAGATTCTCCAGACAATTCGTCCCTGACCTCGCCAGCTGCTCATTGTCCTGCTGCACACACCACAGTAGCTGTGAATATAATTGCCCCAGGAGTAGAGGTCCCAGAACATCATAAAATTGTGAGAAAACATCAACAATAGCATAAAGTGCATGATTACAGGTGGTTGTCATCCATTCTGCTTTCTCTGTGTGCTGTTCAGGTAGTTTCATATTATCAAAAATCCTGAAGAGCACCTGAAACAGATCTTTCCACCAGTGAGGCTTGAAGGAGTTCCCATGAGTCTTCACAACATCAAACAAAACCGTCAGAGCTCTGGTCCTGACGTCGAGCTTGCACCTGCTGACAACACAGGATAACTCAAAGAGCAGTGGAAACCATCCCCTGACCCAAGCCCTATCCTCCTCTGAGACCATTCCATTTTCATCCATCATACCCTCAGCAAACATTTGGGGATTAGCATCGATATACGAGGCACTCGTTCGAATCAGTCTTATGGCTTCCATACTTGTATCCGGAAATGATGAATTGCAAGCGAATTCACTCAGGCACTTGACAGCGTCTTGAAACGAATCCACCATTATGCTGAAATCCTCGGCGTAAAGCTCATTGATGATCTTCCCTGTCATGGAAAAAGCGAGCGCAACTACTGACTCGTCTCTGTCGCTCGCAGCATGGTGAAAAACACTGAATATATTTTTCCAGCCGGATCTGATGTTGGGAGCCTGAGAGTGAACGATCTGAGCTACACACCTCACAACCATGTCTCTGATTATTGGCGATCGGTTCTTCTTCATGATGTGCTCAAAAGGCCTGAGGAACTCCTTCTGAAACCTGAAGTTAGCAAACTCCCCTTTCTCTATAAACTTTGTCGCGAGCTGCCTGAGGGAATCCACAGCGAAGAAAGCGATGTTCTGCCTTGGGCTGCAGCCCACCCTGTCAAAATGATCCCCAACCACCTGCCATATCCTGGACCACTGGAGCCTTATTCTCCCCATGTTATAGTAAGAGATCTCCACGATTTTCGTTAGGGAGAACATTCTGGGCTGAGTTTGATGGGACAACTCCTCCAGGGAGACCTGGCAGAGAGCCTTCACGAATTCCACGATGGCATCACCATCCAGACGAGTGGAGCCGGTAAAAATCCTGTCAACTGCGACGACAACACTCTGGGAACTCGTCTCCCCAATCGACTCCTTCACGCTTGGATCCAGGGAGCTCAGGTTCAAGCTGTTGGACTGACTGGAGTTGTTGTGAGTGAGACTTGTGAAGGTGTTCAGGGGCGAGGGAAAGTAGGGCTTTGAAGGGGGCCCCAGGAGTTGTGGCCTGATCCCAGTGCCAATCAGCTGGGCGAGTTCCAGTTGTGATATACATTTGACAACGTCCAGCCACGAGCTGCCGAGGTAGTTGCCATCGGTGTGGGCGATCGTTATCAGAGTTTTTATGGTGTCGATGTTCTTGGCTTTCATCTCGGTTATCGGAGAATTGGCGGTCAACAGGGTGAATCGAGCCAGGGCCTGGACGTAGGCATCTCGTTCCAGGGACATGTGAAATATGCAGGCGATTCGAATTGCACATCTGATGCCGTCCAGACAGAGGGAGGCAATCTCTGGGTCGTCGCAGTCCTGCAGGCCTACACTGAAAGCAGCGAGGAACGGTGTCCACGCAATCTTAAACATTGGACGGACGTGCTCTAAGTGTTTTGCAGTTGTGAAAGGCGCCTGAACGTGGCTCACTGAATCCATGAGATTCTTCGCAGCCGTTGAGATCAGCTCCATTTCCATGTTCCACAGGAGACGGCGCTTTTTCTCACTCGATATTACTTGTTTCCCCGGCCTATTTGGATGTGACTTCATCTTAATCTCATTCCCAGCAATTTCGTCATAAATCTTCGAGAGATACTCCTCGGGTAAGTCTTCATTGTCACTGATCCGTCGATTCAATTTGATATATTGCTCTTTAGTCATTTTATTCTTGACCTGCGGTGAGTGAAGATCAGTCGTCAGCATTATTATCGAAAAACCTAGAACGTAAGCGGTGTCTGCGCTGGTGAACAAGCCATTATTTGGATTGCACTCGCAGTATCGACTGGCAAACTTCTCCATCAGCCTATCAATCTTCTGCGCCTCTCCAGGGAGTCTGAACCCCTCCAAGAAGTACCTCAACGCCGACACCAAATCCCTATTAACAAAATCCATCTGATCTATGTAATTATACATGACCTGATTGTGATTATGATCCCCAAGAAAATCGCCAATAGCAGTTTTATCCAGTCTCTCATCGACGTGCAGAAATCTAGCGACGTCGTCAGCAGAGGCCCCTAGGAGTCCCTGCTCCTGAAGATACTGAATTCCCTTACTAGGCTTTCTGTTGAATATCTCGATGCCAGCCTCCCACACTTCCTTCTGCTGCTTCTGGACCTCGAACTGCTCAGGTGAGTCCGATACCTCCTTATTTCCTACGAGACTAGAATTCGCTGAGGAAAGACTCCCAGCACTTCCATATCGAGGCAACGACGAGTTGAGGGGTGGATCTGGGGGCTCAGTGGGTATTTGCTGATCTACTGGAGTGCCCGGGTTGATATACAAGTCTCTGCTCCACTCCACCATACACTTGAGAATTGAAACAAGACACTCGAGTCCTCGAATTCTCATGGACTTTTCCTGATTGGGGGACGCCCCCAGCTCCAGTGCCTGACGGCCCTGCGCTATCTTCGATAAATCATTGACAAGTCTCTCAAATAAATTTGCTGCTGACAGGTCGCAGTCGTAATTAACGTAAATATCTACAACACTCTGGGCATCAGCGCAGATCCTCGTCAGGGCGTGAATCACCATCCACTTGTGCTCGAAGGAGCTACTGGAGGTCTCCAGAATGTTCATGAATATCTCCTTAAAAAACACCTCGATCTGCATCTTCAGGTGCACCTTAAATCGAGCCAATAGTGCAAGGAATAACGCCAAGGATAGCTCGAATACTTCAGGAACTGAAGATACCCCATTCTTTGATAAAGCTACACACAGGTATTGCTTAATGGCGATAACAAACATCTCGTTGGATCTCAGGACTGGTCCGGCGTTCTGTAGAATTCCCAGGAGAAGCTGAAGGGACAGTATTTTGGATCTGAGCTCGTGCGATTTCGGGTCAGGAGTGCCATCGGGCAGTGGCTTCATCGACAATTTGCAGAGAGCTCGAAAGACCAAGAAGGCGTCCTTCTGGAGGACGTGGGTAAATTTAGCTGTTACCATATTGTCAGTCTCAGCTGTCGTCTCGTCGGTGTTGTCGTCGGTCTGTACTTGATCAGGATTGGGATCTTCCAGGGGCGAGGGGACTGGTGGGTCCTCAGGTACGACATTGCTAATAACTTCCTCAAGAATGCTACTGACAATCTGGGTAGAGTCGAAAGAACTCTCGTGATCGGGGGCAGAAGTACTTTCATTCAAATCAACTCGAGCCACTGGAGTCTCTGGATGTGGTGTAGACGTATTCTCTCCAATCCTGGCCTCGTCCTCAGCCTGTGTCTCCATCCTCGCGAAAATAACATTAATCATCTGCGTCAAGGTAGCACGTGCTGTCGTCTGGTTAACAAGATTTCTCGATGCCAAATACACATTGTAGACAGTGCGTATCGTTAATAATACAGTCCCTTCGTGTACTTCCACATGTTGACTAGTCATCACGGTTAAAAGTGCTTTTATAATCTGCAGCTGGACCCCCTCGTCCGTCTGCGGACCCATGAAACAGCTGCATATTGTCTCGACTATCCTCACAATCAGCAGTTTGCTGGGCTCTGTCGAGTCTGGAACATTGCCAGTCAGGTGACCATATGCTATCAATTTTTGCAGACAGTCCAGAGCTGTCACCACTATTCGAGGAGATTTGCTCTGACATGCTAGCTCGAACGGCAGGAAGTATTTCTCCGCTGAGATGACGTTTGAATCGTTCTTTGGCTGGGGCAGGGCGTTCGATATCGCTTCCTCACCCTGCACATTTGGCACCTCTTTTATCTCCTTTCGAAGGTCATCTAAACAGCAATTAATTGACTAATTAAGGGCCATCAGGGGCATTTTGTGGAATTTATGAATTTCTGGAGTGTGTGGATATTACTTTGATTATTCTCACGACAGAATATTCGAAAATCTGATCGCAGATTTCATGAGAAATTCTTTATTATTTTAAGATATATAAACAGTAATTTTATAACTCGTCATGAAGTAATTCAATATCATTACTCGTATATTAAAATTAATGGGTAAAATCGAAGAACTCACCTAGTGCTGTTTCACATGATTTTCTCAATTGTGACAAGTGGGAGCGTTTGACGTCCTTATCAGCCAATATTTTTTCCAGTGCTCTTACTATAAACATTTCTCTTGTTTTGGAGTTATTTTGCATCGTCAATAGAGAAACAATTGTTGTTTCATGGGAGATTCAGGGTTTTATCGCTGAAGGGCCAGACGTTGGATTTTATTCGGAGACTTCGGTAGTGATAAGTCGTATTCGAGGTTAAAAATGTGAAAGTACATTGACGTAAGCATCTTCAACAATCAATTAATGTTGTTTTGAGTATTTTTGCAGGAGTATGACGATGATTTGTCACTTGTTACGCGATATTTCATGGTTTGTCAGGGGTTTTCAGGTTCTTCAGAGACTTTTCGTGGTGACCAGTCTCTTGAGGTAATTTGTGTGTCACTTGGGAGTGTACTGTTGGCACGTTGTGTGAACTTGTGGTAGTTACTTGCAGACTTGACGTATCCCTTACACATACGGTAAACTCAAGGTGGTGAACAGGTATGAGACATATGGCGTGTCCGATGGTGGGAGATTTGACATGTTGGGGTTTGTGTTCAGTCTGTCAAACTCCGAGTATCAGCCTGGCCCAATATTACAATTCAAAAGTCCCCACGGGACTTGTTGGGGATCTTGTTGCAACTGGAGACTAATGCTATCTTGTGGGAATATTTCGAGATAGCGATGCAGATTTGTGTCATTTATTTATTATGAAATTATTTCGATTTTATGACTTTCAAGGATGGAACTACATTCACCTAAGCTAGTGGTGATTCATTCTGGGGGTATGAAATTATTATTTCAGTTTGAAACCCATCTTTAAATTGTATTTTATTCAGTCGGTTTTTCAAATTGTTTAAAACATGTATTTTGTACATTAATGTTTAAATCGATCTATTTATTTCAGAATGTATCGCCGATTGAGTTTATATTTTATAATTTTTCACATTCTCTTGTAGATATTCACAGCTGATTGAAGGAGTTAAAGGAAATGCCTATGGCATACAATCAATATTAATAATCTATAATTGATAATTCCACAGGTCAATGAATAATTGAAATCTGTATTAATTCCCTTTCCATCGATTCTGATTTCAATTTTCTATCGAAGTGTTAAATAATTATCATATTTAAAAATGCAATTATCCCAATCGAAACTCAATTCTGGCCGTTTGAAAAATGCAAAATCATTCTTTTTTGCTTATCTACTTCAATATATGTTGATATATCTGAATCATCTTCCTTATCGCACCCTAGATTTCTCGGTAGCATTGCGCATGTATGTCAAATCCATTCGGCCCCGTCAGCTGATTGGTTTTCATAATTAAATCTAAGAAAAATTGTGATTTTTCCTTGGAACAAATTGCTCCAGGGGATTTCGTGGCCATGGAGAATTCCCCATTGATCAGAAAAGATGACGATCCACCTCCATACTCCGTAGCAACTGCACCTCAAGGTATAAACAACATTGATCAATCCTAGGTTATGTGCTGTCAATTGTTACTCATCCTGTTTCATCTGATTGTTTTAATTTCCTGCGATTACTTGTCTAATCAGACTAATCGGTCCTCGCATTCATTTCTTTTTTAGCCAATGTCTCGTGGCAACCACCACCTGGATATTATCCAAGTCCTAGTGTACCTGTGCCGTCCTATGGAACAACAACAACAACAACTGTCATTGTACCGGAGATTATTCTCGTCGGGGCTTGTCCTGCTTGCAGAGTAAATTAACATTTCGATTTTTAATCATACCATTGAATTTCTAAATTTTATTTCCCATCCTATTGCCCCCAGGTCGGAGTCCTCGAGGATGATTACACCTGCCTTGGTCTCTTCTGTGCAATATTCTTCTTTCCTCTGGGTATTTTCTGCTGTTTACTCCTGAAAAATCGACGCTGTTCAAACTGTGGCGCATACTTCGGTTAAATTGCCGTAAATGATCCATAAATAATTATATTAAAGAAAATGGCATTCACCATCAGCTGACAAAAATCAATACGAGTGCTCGTATTGCAAAATTCAGGTACTCGGTACTAAAACTGTCTTCTGTTTATATTATTTTCTTTTTCGTCGAGAAGACAACTAGACTTCAAAAAATATCTGGACGAAAACAATCAGTCAGTCAACACACGGTAGTTATATTTGTTATCCTTTTAGATAAATCTTTTACCTCGAGTTATTTGTTACATTGGTTTACAAAGTTTATAACATTATATGGGAGTAATCATAAGGAAGTTGGAGAATATCAGGTGATTATCATGGCTGCAGGGAAACAATTAAATTCCACAATAACGTACGTCTAATCAAATGGCATTATCTTGGAACATTTCAAGGTGATGACTCATTCATGTAGAAATACTCCATATGATTAAAATCGAAGCAGTCTTGCTGTCGGCGCAGTAACATGCTTCAATGATTAATTTGATTAGCGTGGGAATGACAAAGTGCAGCTACTGGTTTCCTTTTTTCAGCGAGGAGTTGAATGAACGAATGCTTTAGAAAATTTATACATCATTGGTAGACTGAGAACAATTATTGAATATGTACGAGGAGTGCGTAATGAATGTGATAATTTGCATAATCGAAATGAGATAAATATGAGCATAATATATCATTATGTATATGAATATATATTTTATGGTCCAGTTAATAATAATTTTTAAAAACTAATCCTATGAGTTTTTGATTTGTATAGACAATCTCTCTTTTTTTCTAAATCAAAAATGTGTTGTCATGACCTGGGGAAAAATTTTAAATCCTGTGAGATTTTAATTGAAAATAATTGAGCCTCATTCACCCTTATTTGATGTTTGAAAATTGCCTCCATTGTTCCTCAATCCTCGGGGTAACAACAAAATCAAGCGAATAATTCAGGTAATTGATGAACTAACGAGTTATGGAAAATTGTTGAATTATGTCGAGTTATTACCGAGGAAATGAGGTGTGTCCTTTGATATTACAAAGTCAAACAACTTTTCATAAATGAAAATTTAATGGATCATTGAAGCTGAACACGTGATAATGACAAATGTAGAATTGTGTCCAGCGGGGGGATATTTGAAATTATCTATAACTCTGTCAATAATTGAATACTTTCGAACACCTTGGAGCATTGAAATAGTGTTAAGGAGAGCAATGAGAGATCACTTTTTCACATAATTAAATTAACGAATCGTTATGTGTGATTGGAAGGCTTTCAGAAGGTCATCGGTGGCCGTCGAATTTCTGATGAAATCATCGGACCGTGAGAGCGCAAGTGAAGTTTCCTCAATTACATACCTCTCGTTCAATTTTTCTCGCCTTAATTTTTTCCTTACTTGTAATAACTCAGCAATTGTCGTCAAGTTTTATTATTTCCTGGAATGAACTTGATGCCACTAAGTTGCACTGGGATAGTATTTTCCGGTTGAGACTGGCCTCGTGGAATCAATTCAGTACAATTATTTTTTTCATACCTGGAGGATATTTCGATAGCTCTGAAATTCATGGAAGTAGTGCCGGAAATTTCCGGCAATATTCGTCAGTAAATATGATCGTCATTGATAAATCAATCTAAATCTAATTCCTAAACTTCATTCTGATCAATACCACGTCATCTGATGAAAGGGACTGAATTATGAAAAAATTTAGTGATAATGAAAGTCTCATATTAAACTGGCCTCCAAATTAATCAGAGCCTCGAGTGTTCTTCAAAAATGATAGTGAATTCTAAGAAATATGGTGCACAGAGAAGAGATGTTGTACACCATATTTCCCTGAGAGCCCTGAGAATTTGATTCATTCCTTATTTCCACTTCATTGGAGAATTCATCCATAACTTCATGAAAATTTAAATAAATATAAAAAAATAAATACATGAAGGAATGACAAAGGTATCAACAAGATGGAAGAGGAAAGTCCAGTGACGTATTTAATTTTCACCAAAGCCCTGGAGTTTCCGGAGACGGATGAATAGTGATTGAAACGTTAGAACTAGTCGTCGAATGTTGTGTCGCGAATAGGAGAATATTGGCGGGGGTTTTACGTCCTTGATGAGATACCTTTTAGCGTATAAATGACGCAGCGGTTGACGATTACATCCAGAGTGTAAAAACCCACCGTCGAGATGCCAACGAACGAAGAGACGTATTGTGATGCCCTAGGGCCATCCCATTGTGTCGAGGGTATTAACGACGTGTCCAGTGATTACGAGGAGAAATCGACATGTGGTGATCAGAGAGGCATCATGAAGTGTCACCTCAATGGATTTAACCAAGATGAGCTGTTTGATCAGTTCGAAAGCACACCAACAAGATCGAAACACGAGAAATTTCTCAGGGATTTCTTCGAAATTGTTCTCCAGGATGCCGTTTTCGATGTGAGTAAACGAAATCCCCAGTGAAGTGAGGAAGAATTCCCTGTTCCAGTTAATATTGATATAAAATTTATCCACCCTCCATTTTAAGGTAGCAATTCCATAAGAAAACGTGAATCGAAATGAAATTGAAATTTATTCAAGTCTTTGTATCATCGTAGACCAGCATTCCAACTTGCGTAAACCATGAACACTTTAAAAACCTTGTTACCGCCAGTCACTTGCATAATTGTCGATTTCGAAATTCTTCGTAAATTGCACCCTTGAGCGAGCACTATGATTAACTATTTCCATTTTATGGTAACCAGGGCACTTCGCGCAAGACCAAGGTCGTTAACTGGGTGGATCCAGAGCGACTCCCATCGACGATAAATCTCCACCTGGACAGAACAGGTATCACCCACGAGGAGCTATTGAATCTGGCACGAGGTGTCATCAAGTACAGCGTCAAAACTGGAAATCCAAAATTTGTCAATCAGTTATTTTCGAGTGTAGATCCATATGGTCTGGCTGGTCAGTGGCTGACAGACGCCTTGAACCCATCAGTCTACACCTACGAGGTATCCCCAGTGTTCTCCGTGATGGAGAGCGAGGTTCTCCGGGAAATGCGAAAGATCGTCGGTTGGATGGATGGAAAGGGCGACGGAATCTTCTGCCCAGGGGGTTCCATGGCCAACGGTTACGCTATAAATCTAGCTCGACACCACAAATTCCCTGGGTTAAAGGAAACTGGACTCTCGGGAGCGCAACAATTGGTTGTCTTCACCTCTGAAGACGCTCACTACTCCATTAAAAAGCTCGCAGCTTTCCTGGGGATCGGAACAAAGAACGTCTACGAGGTGAAGGTTGACAGCAGGGGGAAGATGTGCCCTGAGGATCTCGAGGAGAAGGTGAAATCGTGTCTGGAGAATGGAGCTGTGCCCCTGATGGTATCAGCAACGTCAGGAACTACTGTACTGGGGAGTTACGATCCTCTGAAACAGATTCACAATGTTTGCAAGAAGTACAACATGTGGATGCACGTGGATGCTGCCTGGGGAGGGGGTGCCCTAATGTCCTCCAAGTACAGAAGACTTCTGGATGGTGTCGAATTGGCTGATTCTGTCACGTGGAATCCTCACAAGCTACTAGCAGCACCTCAGCAATGCTCCACGTTGCTGACTAAACACGAGAATCTTCTCCAATCTGCTCACAGCTCCTGTGCAACTTATCTCTTTCAGAAAGACAAGTTCTACGACACGTCCTTCGACTCTGGGGACAAGCACATCCAGTGTGGGAGAAGGGCTGATGTCCTCAAGTTTTGGTTCATGTGGAAGGCAAAGGGAACTGCTGGATTTGAGGCACATGTTGACAAGGTTTTCTACTTGTCGAGATATTTCGTTGGGCTGATCCGTGGCAGGGTAGGGTGGAGGCTTCTTCAAGAACCTGAATGCACCAATGTCTGCTTCTGGTATGTCCCCAAATCGAAGAGAGGACTAAAGGGCGAAGAGTTGGAACGAGAGCTGCACAGGATTGCACCGATTATCAAGGAGCGAATGGTGAAGAAGGGATCGATGCTGGTGACTTATCAACCACTTCATGGATTACCGAATTTCTTTAGACTTGTGCTGCAGAGCTCTGGACTCACTGAGGGCGATATGAGGTATTTCGTCGAAGAGTTTGAGACTCTGTCCGAAAATCTCTAATCAATTAATAATCATTGTACAGTTGTAGATAGGGAAAAATATCGTAACATAATTCTCTAAGCATTTTGTAAGTTAGTGCTAATAAATGAGGTATTGAAGGTACAGAATTCTCATCATAAACTCATTAACTGGAAATATTTATTCATTTCCGAATGGTTTTCTGTTGAGCAATTTCTGACTCACGTTAGATTTCCATTATGGAAATCAGATTACTCCACAAGATAATTACATATCATAACCGTGGCTAATGACTTCGATGGACTTCAGCAATTATAACTCAGTATTTATGAATTCAATAACGAAGTGGTAAAGTGAGATAATGAAGTGGTAGAATTTTTTTCTTATCAGGGAGTAAGACGAAGGCCAACATGAATTATTAAAATAATACAGATTCCAAAGGGTTATACCACTCCATAGTATGAGCTCCACAATACGGACAATCTAGACGATTCTAATTGAAAAAGTTAATTAAACAAAACGTTTGGGGGTAATAAAGAAGTTTATAACACGTGATTCATCGAAATTGATTAACGTCTCTTTATTCAATCCATTAATTAATATTAAAATTATTGTTATTGTTCTCTTTTTTCACAATTGAATTCCATCGAACGATAATACAAGCTATGTACAAATAAACGGGATTCAAAATCTCCAACATTTACAAGCGTAGAATACCTACAAAACCATAAGCTAAATGAATTCTAATATAATAAACAAATAAATGGCAGATGATATCAACGGTGAAGCGATAAATTTCAGGGAAACGCCTGTCTCAAACTTCCATCACTTACTGAAGAATTTCCAATTTACCAAGAAATTCTCCAGAGAAAAAAATCTCAGAGGCCCTAACTGTACTCTTTCAAGAACTTTATATGAAAATCTTTAATACTACTGAGCATGGTCTTAATCTTATCAACCTGTGGTAAGATGGTGGTCCTGAAGTGATAAGTTCCAGGTTTTTGTCCAAAGCCAGAGCCAGGGATAACACAAATTCCAGTAGTCTCGAGTAATTTGAACGCATAGAAAGCATCAGGTGCCTTTCCCTCGGCCTTGGCAGCCTCGATGACTTTCTTAGGTAGATCAATCCTTGGAAATACGTACATAGCCCCCATGGAGGGATTACAGTGATACCCAGGGATTGTGTTGAGGGTGTCGACGACAAGTCTCGACCTCTCAGCCAGGGACTTGAGAACAGCTGTCTTCTGCTCAATGAATTCCTTGTACGAGGGCTCATTCGGCCTCGGAGGATGAACCACAACGTCCATCACCACCTGACCAAGAACAGTTGGACAGAGCATAGCAGAGATGGCTTTCGAGAGAACAGCCATCACCTGGGGATCCATATTGACGTATTCGGCGTACCCACCACGAATTCCACACTCCCCCATGTAGCCTTTGGATATCGACATGAAAGACGCCAGTTCCAGTTTAGAGTAAGGATCTCCCATCTCCATTATGACCTTCTTAAAAGCATGGAAGGAACTGTCTTTATCGTAGACATTGTCCTGGTATACCTCATCAGCCAGAATGAACAGGTGGTTCTTGTGGGCGAATTTAACGATTTCCTCGATGTTGGCACGAGTCAGAACTTGACCTGTTGGATTCCCTGGATTGATCACCACGATAACACGAGGATTGCAGGTTTTCTTCGCCTCGTTGTACGCCCTCTCCAGTTCGCTTATGTCTAAGGCCCATTTGTTGGGCTCGTTCAGGTAGTAACCAATCTGAGATAAACCGAATTCAGCGAGAGCTGCGGAGTACAGGGGATACTGGGGGATGGGAATCATCACCCCTGAGGGTTTTCCATTCACCTCTTCGTTGAAGAGCTTTAAGAACGTCTTAATTCCGTCTGATGCGCCATTCGATAAAACGATATTCTTGTAATCAGCTGGTATACCATCACGTTCCTGAATGTATCGGGCCACGTGTCTTCTGATTACCTCGATTCCAGCGGATTCTGAGTAAGACCCAACACTTCCACCCTTGCAACCCTCGAGGAGCTCTCGTGCACGTTGTTTTGCATCTTCTGGGTAGTTGGGATCATCCAGAAGCTCTGGGGAGACGGTCAAAGTGAGTACTTGGCGCAGGAATTTTATGGGTCTCTGACCCATTGCGTGGGCATCTCCGATGTTCGCTTTGATGACTTCCTTGAATGGCTTCTTTGCACCCTGGAATTATTTTTCATCATTGTGGTTTTTATTTATTTAAAAAACTTCGTTCTGGTCCTATTTTTTCCAATTTTATCTACATTTGCCATTTTTATTGACCATTTTATTCTCTCCATTGACATTTTTTTGGATCGTTAATAATCACTTGCGCTGTGGCACTCAATTGTGTGTATGAATATGTCTGGGAATCAATTTCAATGCCATTTGCATTGTGACAATATATCCGCAGGGGTGAGACCATTCGCATCACAACAGGATGCGATTCACAGCGACAATTAAAGAAAAAAATAAATGAACATACTAATACATACAAATATGATTACTGAATGATTCTCATTAAATTCGTCGAGAAAAAAGTAAAGTATCTAGTAGGATTTGAACTCGCGTGATTCTGAAACGAAACAAAGAACGAGAGTTGAAGTAATAAAATTGTTCACGACTTGGATTTGAACCAAGAACTCCTGGTGATTGCCTCGCCGATAAGGTGATTACACAGTTACCCGTTACCCCTTCTAGTAACACTCATTTAAATCAAAGGTAGTTACCTTACGCATAAATTCAACCAGACGCGTTAGCCAATTTCGCCACCGTGACACTTGTGTTTCCGTTTAAAAGAAAATCACAACACAAGAGTGGCTCTCGATTCCATCGGAGAATCGAAAGAATGAAAACAAAAGCGAAAAATTTTACATGATTCCTGATTCTTTCAATAAATAAGCAAATAGGCACTGGGCATCTGTAATTTTAACATCAACATCATGTGACAAGAGGAAGCATTCAATTGCCCAGAAAACAATGAGGGTAAACTTAAACAAACTTGGACTATCCCGACAGTACAGTTATCGGATAATCCACGATAGCATTATCTCGACCATAAGCCAATGTAAAGGCCTGTCAAAATAAAAAAGATAAAATAAATTGGCAATTTGAACTTTGGATCATCAATTCTGAACGTAAAAATAGTCGACACTTGTTTATGGGCCTTGAAAAATGAATGCTTAATGGGATGAACGAATAACTCTTGGAATTAGAAAAAATTGAAACAGACGTCCTATTTTCCTAATAGAAACGTTAAATAATCGCAGATAACAAAGTTTAATTTTGATAAAGAATGATTACTCAATAGAACTTTGGAATTGAATTTTACGTCAACAGTTGAATCAGTGAAAGTAAAAGTTTAATTTCTGGAATGCAGTCGATGAAATTTAAAATTTATTTCCAGAGTGGAATGGCCTTGACCAACTGGATCGCCAAGTTCGAAGTAACAAGAGAATAAAAAATTAACAGATGCAATATATGGAAAATCCGATAAGTCCGACAAAAACGAATGAATCGAAAATTCTCTCAAGACCTTTCAAATTTCACAATCGCCAGAATCATAAAAAATATTAATCCTCTATTTCCCAATAACTTATCTCTCCAACCGATAAGATTAAATATCGCTCAAAAATAAATTTAGGTCGATATGCAATTGCCTGAATATTGCCTCTGACGTCTGAAGCCGCGGTAAATTAATTTCCATCTCAATTCCGTAATGCATTCATGAACTAGTCTTTAACTTAGACCCAATCATCTACAAATATCTCCTAAATGGTCAGAGATAACGAAATTTCGATAGAAATCTTTTTTGTACCTCATGTATCGCTCTCCAAAAAAGATGCTTATAGGTATTATTCTATTTCTCTTCCTTTTCGAGATATCTACCGCTAACTGATTCTAATTGAATTTTAATGAACTAAAGAGCCTCGAGCGTCGTATATTGCAACTACCACCCCTTCAAAGCCCTCTTTTTATCGACTAATCACCACACCAATTATCTCATTTTTTCCAGATAAAAAATGTCGAAGTTTCGAATTTCCCTTAGACTTCCGCAGTAAAACGATTGTCAAATATTTGAGGACTGAACTCGTAATTTAATACGCATCACCAACAATTCCAATTATATATATCTTTTTTTTGATTTTTAATGATCCATAATGTCAAAAAAGAGGAAGTGCATAAGAACTTCAATAATTATTTGGTTATAGAGTAAATTTTTGACAGATTATTCAAATAGAATTTTATTCTATTCATTGCATCATGAATTCTGAAAACCGTGGAGGAGTGGAGATCGTTTGCACGGAGCAATAAATAATGAAAAAAAAAACCGAAAGGAAAGGATCGGGTGAGTTGTTTGGTATTTTATAATAAAATGATATTTGCAGGGATAAATTACCTTCTCGAGCTCCTTCTCAATCTCAAGTGCTCTGAGAAGTAATGGTCCTCTGACAGCGTACTCCATACGCCGTAAATTGGAGTAAACATTGTCAAGAGTGAGAGTTTTTCCAGCTGATCCAGACATGGTGCGACGATTGACTGTTATGCCGGTCACTGGTTGTACTAGTCTTGTCATTCCGATGTTTCGACCTGATGCCGTACCAGCAATACCCCGGACCCCACTCTTCCATTTGCCCATTGACTGTCCTCCAGTGACAGCTCGCTTCAAATTTCGCGTGTGCGACATGACTCTATTTATCAGTAATCAGAGAGAGAGACTGTTGTAAAAATAATGAGTGACAACTAGTCACACGTAATGAGAAAATTCGTGATCCAGAGATTTTGGAGGTCGAGGTACGGCGTGCGGTGAGTCCACAATACTTCAATTATTTTATTATTATTTACTAATTATTGTTTACTAGTGCACATCGCGATTTTTGGGGAGACACTACTCGTGCAAACCATCAACTGCCAGTGTCTCGGATTTATCAATTTCTGATTGCGAAATAACAGGCCTGAGTTAAGACACTGAAAATATAAACTAGGTGGCGCAAGTGACGGGCAATATTTGTTTTTGTTTTTTGTTCAAGGTGAAATTTCGAATTGCTCCTGTGGAATTTACGATAATTATTAACATTTCAAGCATTGTTACAATTATTGATATTATCCTCACGTTTAATGAAGGATAATTTCAAAAATATGTTATGGAGAAATGAATAATAATTTATTTTATCGTCGAGAAAAATTTCGATTGTTAAACAAATAGAAGCGAATTTACATAAAGAAAAGGACTAGTCTCCAGATATTTTCACAAGTGACAGAAAGTCGAGTAATAAATTGTCATGTTCATTTTTAGAAAATCATTCCTGGGTCTCATTAGAATGGTAACGATAATCATGACGCCGTGCAGCTATTATTATGATTGGCTTATATAAGCTTCTTAAATTTTGGAAAACATTTTATATTAATATTCAACAGCTGTGAATGTCTGGATGAGTGATAACAGGTCTTTAACCCTTTCCACAAAGAAATCTTAAAATTACTAAAACCATGAAGAAATATCTTAATCCAGTGTCTCCTATTTCCAAATCATCAGCATAACGTGACTAGATAATTTGATCAGTATTTCGTTATGTAATAACAGTGGAAAATTATGAAAAACCGGTGAAAATATGAGTTGTTCAGCTGAAAGAGATGATCTTACGTGAACCGCGGGTGAGTGATCGTTGATGACAGTCGAAGGTCAATGACTTTATGCACTATTCATTATTCTAATGACACTTCTGATAAATAGATGACCACTATGTCAAATTGAATCATGAAGACATAAGGATAGAGTCTCGTTTTATCGACTGCCGGAAATGCGCGGCTTTGATTTATCCTGAAGATGGCAGTAGACATTCTAAAAACGAAATGGGATTCCCTTGTTTTCTTAACTTGATTGATTCAATTATTTGATCCTTATCGCATCCTGAGTGGACTCACGTCCTCCTTTCCTATTCGTTCTTTCATTTTAAATAAATTCTGGATTCAGCTTTTTTTTTTAAATAAATCCCTGGAAATCTATATTAGAAAATATTGTGAACGTTCGAATTTCCAGAGTTGAATGCCAAAATTACTGTCATATTTTCCCGGATAGTCCGAATAATTTGAAATTGAACGTAGAATTAAATGAAATTATTAATAATCTATGGATGGTCTGGCGAGATTCACGCCTCGCAGAAAAATTTTGATTGCTGAAGTTATGAATAGCTTCAGGAATTGAGGATTGATTAATTAAACCAATTAAAAGACAAATCCTCGTGCTATATTTACCGAAGATACTGCCGTTGGTCTGTAAATTTCCCTGATGGCAGCAATATTCGAAATTCTCGGAATAGGGATCACGCAATGTAAATTTGAGATAACGTACAATGTTCCCTCGAGTACATATTCAAAAGCGGAGAGGATGTTCCTGTTCTGGGAAAGACTTGTCGAGTCTCAGGGAGATAGAGGTGTGCCGGGTCTTCCCGTGTAAATCTTGTAATTCTCTTACAGACGACAAAGGATTTTTCATGTGCAAAAGAAACCGAGGCCGCACGTTTATTTCTTCTCAGGCTGGTGTATGTACTGCGGTTAGGCTCATGATTCGGAGAATGCACGAGTAAATTTTACCTTCGGTCCAAAAGTTAAATCGCCTGGGAGATTACACTTGGATGAGTTATGGGGTGCCCTTGGACTTTACGTGTATGAAATATTGCACACCTGTGGTTATTTACTAATTCTCATTAGAAGAGGTTCCAGCAAAATTACCACTCACATCAGCTTCAGGCAAAATTTTTCCAATGATCTTTAAAGCATTTTATTTTCATTCTTATCTCTGCGAATTTTTTACTAAATTATTCACGAATTTTTAAAATAATATCTACAATAATTTTATTAATAATAACAATAATATATGTATAATGAAATAATTTGACAAATATTTTCATTTTTATCTTTGCGAATTTTTTACTAAATTATTCACGAATTCTGAAAATAATATCTACAATAAGTTTATTAATAATAACAATAATATATGTATAATGAAATAATTTGACAAATATTTTCATTTTTATCTTTGCGAATTTTTTACTAAATTATTCACGAATTCTGAAAATAATATCTACAATAATTTTATTAATAATAACAATAATATATGTATAATGAAATAATTTGACAAATATTTTCATTTTTATCTTTGCGAATTTTTTACTAAATTATTCACGAATTCTGAAAATAATATCTACAATAAGTTTATTAATAATAACAATAATATATGTATAATGAAATAATTTGACAAATATTTTCATTTTTATCTTTGCGAATTTTTTACTAAATTATTCACGAATTCTGAAAATAATATCTACAATAATTTTATTAATAATAACAATAATATATGTATAATGAAATAATTTGATAAACATTTTTTATCAAAAATAGACGCAAAACGAAAATGTAGGTAATTGAATAATAATGAAAGCATAAAACGGTGAATTTTTTCACGTCCGACCGATCCACGATTACCCAGAAATTTACAAAAAAAAAAAAAGTGATGAATGATAAGATATCGGGAACTCCTGACACGACTTCCGGGTTTCTATATCTACATATGGCAATCTTCATCTCCAAAGACTAACAATTCGTCGAGGTCACGACATGGGCAGGGAATCTGCCGATCTCGCTCCCGTTCTTCTGGTGATCCAAAATTTTAATTCCCGAAGAGTTCATGGACCGCTCACGAAGGACTTACAGAGAATCGTGATGTTCCGCAAGTGGCGGACCCTTGCAAGAATACTCCACGATCGGTACCATCTTGCTCCTTTTTGTTTGCTCACTGTACCGAGAATCACGTGATAATCCATCTCTTTGTCGGCCACCGCTCAAATTTCTCACGTGACCCAGAGGCCTGCGATAAAAACAAATTTCGGGTTATTTCAATGAGACATTATCTAATTATTTGGAACTCCACGAGGAAAAAGTTATCGTGAGATGAGGACAGTCGTTAATAAATTCTCCAGAATCCAATGGACGAAGGAAAATTGAAAGAAATCCTACAAACATAATTTATTTATCTCTTATCAATTTTTTTTTCTTAACATAATTAATTATCTCCGTTGACATTTTTCAATTGAATGTCCAGATAGATGACAGGGGGGAAGATCGAATATGCAATATTATATATTTATTTATTGTACAGTAGTTTTTACATTTGGTCCATTCCCTTTTCCACGTAAATTAAATAACAATTACGATGCATTGCTTGAGCACCAGGAGGCTTACAATTTTGATAAAATTACTTGTTCATTCGCTACTTAAATCCCTGGTAAGTAGTTTTAATAATACGCAACTATATTGCAATGGAATTTCTTTAATTGGAATTAGACGAAAAAATCGTCATCATGACGTAAAGGCCAAACGTCCCACGAGGGATTCAAATTATTTCGTCGACATTTACGTCAGCCCCTCGTGCTTTAATTCCATTTGGTTGTAGAAGATTTTCTCAGAAATAGATATTTAAAAGCAATATATATAGAATCGATGGTACGATCTTTGTCTCCAGTTAAATATTTGGTGTCTGACACGCGCCCTGACTATCTCAGGATTCAGATAAAAATAAATAGTTGAATCGTCACGAGTGTCTATTCGGCAATGACACCTCAAACCAATTTAGTAGACTGAACTTCAAACTCTATTCCGAGAAATATTGATTGTCCACAATTATCGCAGCGTTCTATTTCTATCAATTTTCATTCCAATGAAAACACGATATGTACATAAGTGTTATGTTTTTCCTGAGGAAAGTGATGTAAAAATAACTGTATGAATTCTTGGAATTTTTATACCGATCGAGAGATTCTGAAACAACTTCATGCATGAGAATTCATCAACGTCAAGGTCTCCCCTTTTTTCTTTTCGAAATACTTTTTCTACCTTTTTTTTATTCCCTCGTTCATTCCAACGTACGAGCACACGAAGGACGTTCCAGTGAACTCGTTAACCCACATCACACATCTCTCATTGATCCCACGATACATGCCTCAGTACATAAATAAACTAATGTTTAAGTGGAAAATGCGGGGAATGTAATTTGTAGTTTTGGGGAATCTGTGAATGGGGCAATTGATCAATGCACCTGTCGGTTTCTCAGTAGAAAATTAAATAACTCTTTGAGAAAAAAAAAATGGAGTATGCCCCAGGGTTGAGTACTATGATTGACGTTTCCTTGGAATGTCATTGCATTCTCATACGTCAAACAAAATTCGAAGAATGTTGGGGTAATGTGTAGACCGATAAACAATAATGGGCTCTCGGAAAAAAGTGCTATCAGTTTGAATTACATTTGTTTCGTGCCACTACTTGAAGCACTTGGGTCAAGTCCAAACAGATTATCTAATCAATTCTGGAAATAGCGAAAACAAATTATGCACTGTGATTACTTTTCCCCACCAGCTGTAACCGAAATTAATGAGTTTTTAGGTTTTTGACAAATTGGGGATTAAGTTGATGGGAAAAAAAATTTTTGCATTCTTTCACCACTTGGTGATCGGTACAATCACCCGAAATGTCATAATCGTGCGATAATTTCCTGCGTCTTCTCTAGATTCTTCAAAAATTCATAAAATCCCTTTTAAAAAAAAGCATGTAACGTTTTTTGTCAGCTTTTTTGGGCGCTATGCATATCAAAATATATCTATATAATATGATATATATATATATATATAGATATAATATATATATATAAATAATATATATAATATATATATAAATTTTTTTATATAATAATATTTAATATTTTTATTTTTATATTATTTTTTATATAAATTTTTACTTTTTTCTTTCTTCTTTTTGAAATTCTATATATGTATATATTATATTGGAAATAACCGTGAATATATATATATATTCCAATGATAACGCGCCATAGCGCGCCATATACGCTAGTATTATAAAAAACACGGGAAAATTATCGCAATTATCATGGAACTTCGGTCATGAAAAAATCATGAAAAAAAAATCTGAAAAAAAACCAGTGATTTCGGCTGAAAAAGGGCGGAACATCTTGAAGACGGAGTTTGAAGAGTTTTTGAGAGAAAACCATTAGCAATTATATCGGCAATGAATATTGCGGAGAGTGACAGTTATACCGTTCAGTTGTCTTCGGTGACTGAATTAAACTGTGTACTGGGTACGATTCTCAGAAGTCTAACCGAGATCGCTTGGAAATAGTAAAGTTCAACTGTCAACAATTCGTGGAATATCGCGAAACTATGAGTTGGGGGCCGATGACTGTGCAATGCAGTCTCTCAATTTTCCCCCTAACCCGTGTTCATTCGTTTTTTTCTTTCTTCTTTCATTTTGCGGGGGAATTTGCACTGTTGTTTTTCAATTCCGCGTTTTTTGCCGGGTCCCCCTTGGCGAATGCTCACGCCATCCAATACGATTCAGACGTCACGCTTGTCATGGTGAGTGACATCAGCCCTTTTTTTTCAGCATCGTTGCTTCGTCGACATTTGAAGGATCGACCAAATATTATTGAGACGTAAAGCTCATTATTTCATCAATATTGCAAACAATTTGCAAAAATTCGCCTTTGTTATATTCGAGGCAGAAACTATTTTTGCAAAATTGCTATATCTAGAAAATGGCGAAAAACAATTATTAATCCCAAAATAAAATAATAAGCAAATTAATAAGGATATAGGTTATTAATAATAATATAAAATAACGATCGACCTGATTTTTTTTTAGGAGATATTCTCCCCAATAATTATTAATTATTATCTATTTTTTTTCAATTTCAATTTTTTAATTTGAATTTTATCTTTTTTTGCGTTGTAGTTTTTTTTATAAAAAAAATGACATATTTATAAAGACCTACCCACGAGTTCAAGTTCTATAAAAAATTGTGAAATGAGAAAATGAGAAATATGATCGATTGCAAAGCTTTTAATTAAAAAACAAAAATAATAATATAGTTTTGATTAATGAAGGTCCCGTGAATAATTCGACGTAAATCACGACAGATTGATTTACAGGCAAAATTATAATGGACAGTGTTAAACAGAGCTATCGTATTAATTCTGACTGACTCGAAGTTTCGCTTTTTGAAGTGCCAGTCGTTGTGAATTATTCAGACAGTGCCAAACTGATTCTTCCCAGATTTACCAGCTGGTCTCCTTCTGTGTGGAATCACCGGCCAAAAACGCAAATCACACTGTACCGTCTTTACCCAGAAATGCCGAAATAGAGTACATTTGTGACACGATGATAAAAATGAAAAATATGTAGGTCGAGATGAAAGTCAGGGGATCACTCAATTTTATCGTACACTCTCTGCATTTCTATTTCGGTGAATGTCTTTAAAGTTCGGTATCGGTGCGGTAAAGGAGTTGAGGCGATTTTTCGTTTTTTTTTTATTTTGAAAATGAGTTTATCGCTGAAATAAATTCTCGGGAAATATTTCACAACTGTTTTATCGCGGGGTATTATGGAGCTGTGTAATGACCAGGTTCTGGGAAGACAATCGACATTGATGCAGGCGTTCCTATCAGCCGTGGGATCAATCGTTATCAAAATTCCTGGGGCGCACAGTCAGTTTCATGTGCTCTGGATTTCCAGGAAATGTGTTGGGTTCAATGTTTAAGGTCGTTACCACCCATTGATTGGGACCGAATCCAAATCTCCCACTGGGAAGGAAAAAATTAATTGTCAGATTTTGTTTTTTGTTAAGATTGGAGTTGAGTGCGGGTCGTAGATAATCGGACTATCGATCTTTGCTCTCGTCTGCTCTGGTGATCTTGGCTTTTCTGGGAGATTGCGTGATTGTCACGTTCCACTTAACTATTTTACGTTCACATATGAATTGAGAATGAAGATCACATGAATGGACTGATTGAGAGAGCGAAAATGTTGAGAGAGAAAGCATTTTGGAAAATCAATTTTTGTAATTGGCATTTTTTTTTTAATTAAACATTTTAACGATTGATAATGCTAGACTCAATTTTAAATATTAATAAAACTCGAATTAAAATGAGTTATCGAAAATGAAAAATTGAAAATTGTTTTGAGTCTTAATTGATTCATTAGATGACATTTAATTCAGGGAAATTTTGAATGAGATAATTGATTTGATAGGATAACAGATTGAATTTATAAAATGCATTGGGAAATTTCAGAAAAATCGTTTGGCCTCTTTAGCTCAGTGGTAGAGCACTGGTCTCGTAAACCAGGGGTCGTGAGTTCAAACCTCACAGGAGGCATTATTTATTTTATAAAACCTCCCCTCGATTTTTTCCCCATGATCAAACAATGGAATTTCTATTCACCGTGAATTTTTTTTTCACTCTCATATCCTTGAAAAAAAAATTTTATCGTTACTTACGGAGATTGTACCGAGAATCGATCTTTCACTCGGGTGTAGAGAGAGGGTTCATGATGCCTTGAGAAAGGGTTTAAACCCAAGAGAGATTCAGATGATCGATGTGCAGAGCGAGCAAACGTTCTTGAAACTCGAGGCGGCGCTGGTAATGACGATCCGGAGAATTTGAAAGAGGGAATTTAAAAAAAAAAACGCAGAGAAAAAAAAAATATGACGAAAGAATCGTGCCAGGAGTCTTGTGCGTATGAATAAGCAGGTGAGCTTCGACGAATGCGATCGAAACCATGAACATGATGAATACCGATTTATTTTCGGAGAAAACTTTTAAAAGTGGAACTTCACCTCTCAAAACTGTCCATCAATGTCCCAAACTTTTTTTCATTATTCCTCTTTAAAATCTGTCGACAAGTATTCCACTCAACTGTAAATACAGAATAAATAGAATAACGATAAATCGTTACAATAAAAAATCAGTGGAAAAAGGTCCTTGGAATTCTTTCTATTGCATGAAAGATAATGGGAATCGGTAAATAAATAAAAATGTGCATTGACCGCCGATTTCTGATAAATATGAATAAAAAAGTGGAATTTCCTCGAAATTCGATTAATTCCCTGTGGATGATGCACATAATACCCCCCATATCTGGTGGTTGAGGTCCATAACTCGAGATGCATACTAAACCGCGGAGTAGAAAATAAAGCAGGGAAAAAGACAATTTCGAGGAACTCGTTGGGTTAGAGTCCCGTGGGCGTTCCAAGCCATTCTGCAGCCTCCAATACACATGGATACAATATATACTGTATTATATACCTGGTCTACCCGACGATGCAACGAGATTTACCTCCTGACAATCTCCGCCCACAGGGGTCTTAGATTATAATGAACTTGCTTCAACGCACTCACATTGATTGGATGCATGAGGGAATCGATTGTACCCTCAGGCCTATCATTCTAACCGATTTCCATCGATTCCTCGAAATCTTTTTTCATTCATTCCACTGATCGATCATGCGCGCTATTTTATTAGTTTTTGTATTATTGCTTGTCAATTAGAAAATTAGCCCCAAATCTGAATTGAAATTCCGGCAATTCAATTGGCTCAGCGAAATCTTGATGGTAATTATTGAGGTGGAGTCATTTTTCGGGGTGATTGGGACCCTCGGCCCTAAACGAGGACCCCGTAGGCGGAATGGACAGGGTCGCAGGGCAATTTACGCATTTGGGCCTTGACCTGTTAACTCGGCATTTTTTTTTAAGCTGGAGTTATTCAATGAAATTCTTCTAATAAAAATGTTCCCTCCCTTTTTTACCGGAATTATTCATTTTTTTTTTGGTTTTTAACACATCTTTTATCAGATTGACCAGAAAAAATTCGTTTTTGCATTTTATCATTGTTTAAATAACTCACAAAATTTCATGAACCCGCGACAATTTTCCTGTTTTTTCTAAAGTTTTCAAAATTTTGAAAGAATTTAGAAAAACGCAGGAAAATCATTGCACGATCATGACATTTTGGAAGTCATTAAAATAAATTATTGAACCAAATTATAAAATCCGAAATTGGTATATTTTTTTCGCGTCAATCGAATTTAGCAGAGAACTTAGAAAACCAAAAACTAAATCTGAATAAAAATTCGAAATTCATTGTTAATGGTTTATATCATGTTAGAACATTGAATTTTAATTGTTCATAAATGTTTAACTGAAGAGTAAAAACTGATTTTGCAATAAATAAACGAATCAAGTGGACGTTAGAGTGGAAAGTTGATTCCCACTGAGCAAATCATCCACATCGTGACTCAATCGGCGATTCAGACTCTAGAGAAGGGACACAGAGAACTCAAGACCAACGATTCCAGGTAACGTCGCTGAATCTTTCGCTCTTGCTATTTATGGAGTATAATTCCCAGAAATACGTGGGCACACGTCTTTTCTAACGTTTTGATGAGAGGGATGGGGCCCTAAATTGCATCTGCAGATGTTTCCAAGCGCCCCGGACACATGTACCGTAAATTAAAAAAACAGGAATTATTGCGGGCCTGGATTTGAGAGCTCAGTGGGGAATGGAATGGCTCAATTAACAATCCTATACATATTTCCACAACTCAATTAATCATTCTTCCGTCCTAAACAATGAGAATTTATTTTACCATTCAGAAGAATTTTTTAATTGAACAGAAAATTTCACCGCAATCTACACGCATTAGGAATTTACACGCAGATATTCGTGAATTTTGAATCTAAAGTTTTATTTTATTTAACGAGTTATTTGAGTTTTGAAAAATATTGTTTGGAGTTCAGAGAGAGCAGTTACCGGTCCATGAAATGTAATTATTTTTCTAAGGGTGTATTTTTTTTTCGAAAGTCGGAGGCAAACTGTCTCAAATTCATTTCCGAAAAGTGGACAGGAAATGGGCCCCATTGGGACCGCCTACAGTTTCTTTGTAAACAATCAGAAGTCCTTCACAGTCTTGTCTCCCATCACTATTGCCTTCCACCTTGGTGACTCAAAACACTAAAAATAAACAAATACACCTCTGCGTTGCAATAAAACGCGTTAACAGCCCCAGGGGCCAATCATTAATTATCTATAAGAAAAAATGGGACAAATCTCGTCAGCCATCGTAAAAAATACTCAGAAAAAAAAAATAAACCGGCTCCCGTGGAATTTCTTCATTGGCGTTTATCACAATTACATTGACATTAGCAATCCTCGATTACGTCGGAATTATGATCATCATCTTCTATTTCTACTGGTCATACTCGGAAAATTCTGGATTTTTATCTAACGGATAAATATAATCACTACGAAGAATTCATTGTTAACATCGATGGTCAAGTCTTGATAACAATCGCCGCTGATAATTCCGTTGATGAAACTTTCCCGGAAATAATCAATACCCGAAGTTTTGCACAATACGCGATAACAGGCATGAAAAAATTCAAGGAAATCATCAAAAGAGGAATCGATATGAAAATCCATTCAAAATATTTCAAAAATTCATGTAGCCTCGGGTAATTTTATATATTTTCCCAAATTTCATGGAATATATGAAAAAACATGTACAATACACTTTACATTATTTACATTATTACAATACTCAGTATGTAAAGTCTCTCAAGTCTTTAAATTTTTATCCCACCCCATACACAGCAATAAGATAATAATAACAATTATTATACAAATTATAGAAGTTTCTCCTTGAGTCATAAACACTCGTAATACATAGAAATATTTGCTATATTTTTTCTCCCATAAATTGTGGCAAATTGGGTTGTAAACTCGTAAATTATAAGTGTAAAGAATTCAGGAGAAGTAATCAAGAAGGAATTATTTCATAAATAATGGAGTTAATAATTACCAGAGTGATTTCATAAATAACAATTAAAGTCTTCCTGGTATTTAGTGCGTGCAACGATGGATTTTCACCGAGTGGCTTCCAAAATAAAGAGGCAAAAACTTTTGATGTCATGAAATTCCCTCGGTTGGCATTGCAATCCGGAAATAATTGATGACAGCATACGTGACCCCTCGAAATTCTGTGAACTGTAGTTTCCAGGTATAAAGTGAGCTACCAGTATGTATTTTGAAGGAAAACAAGGAATTGAATGCGACCAGCTGTGCATGCTGAACGCAAACACTGTAAAATCAGAAGGGGAAAAAAAAAAGTTGAGAGTACGGCAGATGGTACTGAACCAAAAGCTTTTTCTCAGGACATTCCATTCATATTGTACCATCGATTGCTCTTTCCCTCACCCAATTACTCAGCCAATTCCATTATTTCTTTCTGAGTGACCGTTTGAATAATGAGTTCCCGTACTCTTCATGTTTTAATTATGTCACGCGTTTCGCGGATCGTTCGAGAAAATAATACCTCTTTAAAATGCTATTGGCTATCAACCGAGAATTAATCAATTTTATTTTATTCTTCTACAATCCAATTTTTCCAATCCAATAATTGGGTAATCAATTAATTTTTTTTATCGATTCATTAATTTTAGATGGTTCTAAAGTATTTGTACTCGCGATTAATTTTATAATTAAATTGAAATACCAAATTTGGATTATACGATGTTAAATATTGAAACTGTATATTTTTTCGAGGGAATTCGATCGACAGCTTATGAGAAATAATAGAAATAAAAAAAACGGTAATTTCAGCAAAAAGGGGCAGAGAATTCTTAAAAAGTTAAAAAGTGGAAAAGAAATATAAGAATAAATGTTAATCGAGTGATGAATCTGTTAATAATGTTTAATTTGTTAGAGTGAGAAATACAAATTCCCACTCAATCCATTTCTCATTACCTGGGTGATTTATTTAACGGCCTTTCTCTTGTTTAAATCCCCGTTATTTATCGCGCCTTCTATTTACACGTGTAGATGAATCCGAGGTGTAAGAGTGGGTCGCATAAATGTTGGGGATATGTGTGCGGATGAATATTTATGGTGAAATGGAAATTTTTTGTTCACCGAGTGGAGCTGAAGATTCTTGGTTCATCCTTTTGAGAGCAGATGCGAGAAGTGATTTGAATAAAGCCACTTCCCTCAGCCCGGTTTTCAAACTTCTAGGAAATCTTTCAATGGACGTCTCGACAGATGCCTTCGAACCACTCCCGGAACACAATTCAATGTACTTTTCATTTTTTTTTTATCAGAATTTCAATCGTTCCAAAATTCTAAGTAATCCATTACCGGACTTTTTAATTGCATTTCTATATCAATTTCCACAATTTCTTTTTCCAAAATCTTGCCAAATCTCATTAGCTTCCGGAGATTTTGAAATTCGAAATCAGCCTGACGTTTTGACTAAATCCCTTGGAACGTTTAAATAAATATATAAATTATCCTAGAATTATATTTATTCTGTTAGGCTTTAGGCTTTTTAATTATATTTTTATACCACTCGTCAATACTCTTTTCTGCAGAATAAAATTCTGAGAGCGAGATTCGAGGTACTGAATCTGCCGAATTATTTTTCCGCAATGGAAAAAAATTCCTGCGAGCGACGATTGCTCAATTAATCATTCTTCATTCATTGAATTATTCTCTATTGTACGCCCATGATAAATTTCAAGTGAATCTCAAGCCGGTGATTACTCATACCTAGTCCCAGGAAATCGTGTGACAATCAGCGATTGTCTTGTCAAACTCCGCAGTATTGAATTATCCTGTCGCAATTTTTCTACTCCACCTCCAGCAAAAAGATAAAGAATATAGTACATTAAAAAAAAAACTGCCACAACCAGAAAATGTCGCCATAAAACCAATAAAAAATATTTCCATAAAGATTTAATGAATTTTAATTCATGATCCACCGTCGACTCGACTCTTTGGTTTTGATTTTGTTTGTTTATTTATTTTTTTTTCAAATCCCCAGTTGCGAATCTCCGACTTCCGTTTCTCTTCTCTATTTGTTCCGCGCGACGAGCACCTAGAATTTATTCGTTTCAGTCAGTAATAACGTAATAAGATGGCCTGTCGCCGGTACGAAAATTGTTTCGGGGAACGGTAAGAGAGGCTAACGGAAGTGGTGCACACACGAGTATTTTTCAACGAGCAGGTGATCACGCAAATGTATCATATTTATAAAACCTGTGTCCCCCTCTCCCACAAAAATTAATTAAAATTGGGGTTATCCTATATAATAAATATTCTTTATTACACAGGGCCCAGATCTCATCATTATTCGATTATTCCATAAAATGACAGTACTAAATTGAAATTGCATTAACTCATCGATAAAATATAATAAACAATTTTAATAAAAACTATAATGATAATGATAATAACAATAATATAACAATACAAATGAAAAACAAATTAAGTCCATCCATAAAACTCTTTGATGTTGAGATATAAATTGAAATATTTCTACCGAAAAAAGTTATCAGTTAATTTCTCAGAAAAAAGTCTGATAAAAATTGGCTTTCCACTTTTACTATTCAAATATATTCAAGCCAGAAAATTCTAATAAATAATTAAATATTCAGAAAAGATATTTATCTCTTTCGAAGAGAATGCAGAACCCGCATATTTGTCCTATTCATCAGTCCCAAAATGATAATCAAATCTAAATCCATTGGATTTGAAGAACCAGAAACAAAAGTATTCTCAGAATTGAAGAATTCACTGAATGATTCATCATCTCAACCGAAGATCCTTATCTCTTGGAGTGAATCGGCCTTCCCAATTATCATTTCATCCATTTATTTATTTGTTATCACAAAAATTATAATTTCCAATCGATAATTTGAATTCGGTTGAAATTCCTTTAATTTCTTTAGCTCTCGCACGCGAAAATCCGTCGACGAATCGATTCCGCAATTTCATTAAAATGAATCACAATTTAACGAGTCATACTTGTGTCATAGGCAGACTGTTTGGCGCTTTCATATGTGATGATTACTCGATAACTATCGCTCATACACGACAGCTGTTGTGCCAGCGATATTTCGTAAAGCGATAAAAATGTGCCTATGACGATGGTTAAATGCCTACCGAGAATTCCTGGCTTTTTTGACGAGTTGCCATGTATGGGGAACAAAGAGTCATACGAGGAAACGACTTTGTAGGTTATTTGCATTAAATTAATCAATTCCAGGATACGATCAATGGCCCGACCGGGGAGTGACAATTGTTTGCCGAGAATTTTACGTGACGGCAATCACTAAATTCCTTTTTATTTAACACAAGAATTTCGTACTCACACAAGTCTCAAGGATTCCTGATCCAACAATTACACTTTCCTCATTCAATATTAATCGCTCAATAAATCATCATCAACGTAATTATCCTTTTGCGAATTATTAAAGTACTATAGAGGAATTTTCAAAAAAATCTTTTCAATAGATTAAAATACAGACTAAAAAAAGGTATGATCTGGTCGTCTTCTAATTATCCACTAATTCAATCCGATACAAGTTTCTATCTGATTCCTATTAGCGCTTACCATTTTCGTTTAATTAACAATTTATTATTTTAGTTTTTAATTCATTCTATTTCAAGAACATTCGTTACAGCCCATATACATATTATCATAATTTCGTTATCTCGTTATGATAGGGCGATAACAAATCGATAGCAAATGGAATTTCTCGTATTTCCAATGAATCAACTGTTGAGTCGCTGATGTATAGAATTTTTTTTATCAACTAGAACAGTTAAACTAGAGTTGAATGGGTGACCGAAATGAGTGAAATAGGGGATGTCAGAATTTCTTGATGATTTGAAATTCCCGCCAGACATGGCACTGTCCTCTACCGAGATGTGATAGTATTAAAAGACCCATGGGGTATTCTACGAAGCTGTCAGTGGTTTTGGGACGCGGTGGGTATTCGATAAGACTTATCTTCACAGTCAGTTGAATTTTAGTTGAGTAAACCCCTCGAAATTCCCAACAGACTGTTAAAATTCCTGGGATTCGAGTCATCACAGTGGAATCCTCTGAACCCGTGATTCTCTGGAATTTCCAGTTCGTGATTTCGGTGTCAATTACTTCGAGCATGTGCCAGTGAAATCTGGATTATCCCGAGGATTAATGTAAGCAGATAAAAATGGATACGAATGCCTGAGACGATACGAATGCCTTCGAGGGACTCAACTCAAAAGGTAAACACCTCTAAATCCAGAATCAATTAATCCAGAGAAACTGAGTCAAGGCACTCTCAATGTCACTATTTATGCCTCGAGCTGAATAATAATCCGAGAGGAAAATTCAATTGGCCTCGGGCATTTCAGCTCTTGTTGTCAATGCGAGATGTGAGGGCTGTATGTGCGTTTGTTGATTGATGATTGGTGAGGCGGAACGAACAGCTGACTGCTACTATGAATTACTACAGACGTACGACCTGGGGGGCAATGAAACGCCAGAGGGAGGGATGAACTATTTTTTTTTCTTCGCGTGTTATTGTTGTATTTTACTGCACTTCAAACAACAATAGTAGTTTGCAATGCAAGTGAAAGCGAGGCGTTTTTAAAATACTCGAAGAACAACATTTTTGAGGAAATCGAAATATATCGAAAAGTGCTCGACAGATCGATACGAAATTCTGCCCGGATGGGCTCATAAATAATTCTCATATTCATTATTCCATGTGCCTATTCTGCCTATTCCCCAAAATTTTCAATTTTCAACTTGAACTTTAATCCTTTTTATGAAATTTTAATTTTCATTAGTCTCAAGTACAAAATTTATTTTTTCGAATTGAATTATTCCATTTTATCATCTCTCCTGAGAACCCAGAGGTAGACACAATAAACACAAATGAGAGATGGGTTGACTCATCCCGTTTCACCTTTGTCATCAAAATAATTTCATGAATGAATTAAAAGTACGACTGCTCATTCAACTGCTTCGACACTTCATAAGTAAAAAAATTACACTGAGAGAAAAAATCACTTCTTTCAAGTGAATTCCCCTGTCTCTAATAAATATACAGAAATATTTGCGTTTGAAACGTCCGGATTCCCTCGTAATTAACTTGAAATGGAAACTGAATCTTTTCAAAAACTGCAAGTAAATGAGAAAATAATTGGAAATAATTGGAAATAATTGGAAATAATTGGAAATAATTGGACGTGTGAAAGAGGAAATTCATTCCGTGAAAGTGCATTAATCGAATTTTTTTCCCATCTGACAATTGATGAGATATTATTAGAGATGAAATGATGGATGTGAGAGAGAGACTCTCACGTGGGCGGTTTCACTGACAATGTTCTAAGAAGTAATCGAAAATTACATATCCACGGTAATTACACGGTTATTCGACGTAACTACACGTTTTCGTACTCCGCAACTCGAGATCTCATCGTACCATAATGTTTCTTTTTTTATTTTATTCACGGTATTCTCCTTTTCCCTCTCCATCGATCCAATTTCACGTAATTGAATGGATGACGGAGCACACGGGGTCGTTATTCCGCTCTCGTTATTTATTTATCCACCTCCTGTTGAATTTTTGGTTTATACATTATTCAGATGTCTCAATATTGGCTGGAAAATATTTTTATGCGCATCTCGATGGGGCTGACAAGAGTATAAATAAACGGGAGTAAAAATAATTCGCGAGTGTGAAACACGTGGGCTGTGGGAAACTATTTTTGAAAATTTGAATAGGTGACGCGTAGAAATCAATTTTTCCCCCAATTTTTTTCAATTATTTATTGTACTATGGCATTTTCGGGAGATATTTCATGTGGTGATGATTATTTTATAGAATGAGAGGAGTATTTGATTATTTATTAATTATTGCGCTGAGAGAAAATGATTTCGTAGGTCTTAAGAAGTTATTGCGGAGACCTTTTGGGTTTTCACGTTTTTTTAAGAATTTCTGAGACACGGTTGATATAATTAACTTTAAAAAAATATGCCATCTTCAACTTTTATTATTGTTCAATGTCTCAGGAGGAATTCCCCCGCGGTTTCAGTAAACTTTTCCAAAAATTCATAAAAATTGACTAAAAATCTAGAAAAATAGACCCCCAACTGTGAAAATTTGTGAGTCACCTTGAAATACGAAAACGATATATTTATTGAGAAAAGCGCAAAGATGGATAATTTCGGGTAAAAATGTGAACTCTTCCATCTGAACTCGAGATATTCATGAGAAACTTATTTTCCAATTGAATAACGTCTTTCGCTGACTCCAGAAAAGGAAGTCCATGGCGGATTAAATTCAGTGCCTTCTGGAATTTCACCACATGTTCTCAGGGCATTCGTTAATGATGCCCGATAGGAGTATAAAAATAGCAAGTTGTTATAATGGAATAGAAATAAAATAGTTGAGTTCATGAAGAAAGTAACGAGTCCCTACATAGAGGCCATAAATTAATGGCTCGACGATATCGAACTGCAGGAGATGCAGACATGGGAGACACCCACGTCTGATTCTACACCATAGACTTATGTATGTGTATATGCATATAGGGACAAAGGTCGATGAACTCGTGGCACTATAAATATTCTGCTTGCTACTTCTCCAGTAAAGACGAGAAAAGAAGCTCATCCTGTTGACTATTCGATGAGACCCATCAAGAGTCATCTAGTCTTGGACCCATTCAGTCGAATCAGTGGATCCATGCCACCACAAAAAAGCATAAAAAACCAGAAAACACTTACATAAAAAGCATCTGTAATCTCCGATCTCGATTGCAATCCGAAAATAATCCATCAAAGCCATCAAGCATTCTTCATTTCTCTCCTCTTCCAGCGAGATAAAAAAACAACGATATACCACTGGTACAATTGCACCTCTCAGTAAAAAATCATTCGTCACGTGATTTTTTTTTAATCTGGTGATGAAAAAAAAATTGAGTGACACGAGATCTGAATATCAAAGAATCAAATGGAGGGAGAAAAAATGCTGAGAAACATGATAGGACATCACTGTCGATTACTCAGGACGGTTTGGCCACTGACAGTCCACTCAGATGTCCAATCGACTTTCGCTGGAAATTTCAATGGCTTTTTGAATATCGAGATGGTGAACAAAAATGGAGAAAATAAGGAGAAAAGATGGATCGGGTTTCGATCGGGAGATGCGGGGATGGGGATCATATTTCTGGAAGTAAAAGCAAGTCTGGGATGAGATGTGGCGCATTTATACACTGCAGGGGGAATAAAGCAAAATCTCCATTCGGTGAAGATTACGGGGGCATGAAAACCTTCCTGGAATCATCAGCGTTTTGCCAACTCCCCAAAATCTTTCAGTATTTAAAACCGAGAGATCTCATCGCTAGACACAAATAAAAAGGTCTGAGGAAGGGATTGCCGAATTAATTTCGTCCTTTTCCTTTTCTTTTTTATTTCTTCGTTTAATTTTTTAATTTTTTCCTCCAGTCGTTCATTTCGTTTGATTATCAATTCCGTCCATTTCTCTACTTTCAATTATATTTTGAGAGATTGTTAATTGAATTATTATCGATTGAAAGAAGGGAATTGAATTATTCAAGGGAGTCGAATAATTCTTTTTAACAGATGAGTCTCGGAAGATTAAATCCGTAAATTTGGTGGTTTAAAAATCCCCAAAAACCAGTGTTAACCACCGGGAGGGATATTTTGTCGGGTCGAGGAAGCTGAAGTTGGTAAAAAATTCGGTAGCCGATGTAAACGTTTGGGTTATCGTTTTCTAGCCGTGAGGTATTCGCTCCGAAATCGAGATAGCGGAGACAGACCGAAAATAAATGGAGAAAAATAAGTGCCACGGGTGAAAGAGGCTGGACTGGATACGGCAGACATTCTTTTTCGAAAAAATGAGTGGAAGAGAGATGGATGCAGCTGTAAAGAAAGTACAGGCAAAATGGACCAACCGGGTAAAACGGACGCCAGAGGGAAATGGACGGCAAAACTCATACATTCTCTTCTTCTCGAATTCACTTATATATTCATTTATATATCTCCATTTTTCACTTCATTATAAGAATTCGGTTAATGTTCATCGTGAATATTAATTATGTCCGACACTTTTTCATTTACAATTCTGATTTGTTCAATTTTTCTAGCAACTTATCGATTTATCGATGGAAATGATGAAACAAAATATAACGTTTTTGCGTTTTGTCATTATTTAATGGCTCACGAACCTTTCTCCTAGTTTCGCGATTCTTTTTAAAAGTGAATAAAAAAACGCAGGAAAATGTTCGCACCACGTTGAGATTTCCACTTCGACTTCGAGTCATTAAATAATTACAAAATGTACAAGTATTTTTATTTTTCCTCGTCAATCCCATCGATAATTTACCAGAAAAATAGAACAAACCAGAAAAGATCGAGAGGATTGCATTAAATTTTATGTGAGTGATGAAAAAAGGGGAGAGACGGATTATTCGTTGGCAATTATCATCAAACAATAATTGATTTCAAATTAATTTCCGATGTCCGATGATGTCATGATTTTAGAAATGATTTCGTGTGATTTTACCAATCAGCTATTTGGAGGGAGTTTTTGTGTTGATTTTGGTGTCTGGTCCATTTTACCTGATTTACCTTCAGGAGAGGGACAGAAGAGTGGAGATGTCTTGGAGGTAGCCCTCATGGAGTTGTACACCAACAATCCCCGAAGCCACGCCTATGCAGCCGCCAACAATCCAACGAAGAGCCGTCGTGGCGGTGTTCCTGGAAGCCAAATGCACTCGTGCAACAGTCACGGCCTTTTCTCCTCCATACTCTATTATTTCATGTGAGAATGTGTTATTCACCCTTACAGAGACAATACGTGGATCTACGTAGGGATCGATCGATTCGACGTACACCACATTCCCAGAATCCAAACCGCCCACCCCGTATTCACACAAATATTCTGCAATAATTATTCTTCGCGATATCTCCAGGGGAATTACTTAAAATTTTATCCTATTCTTATTACAAATGCCGTATAACAAAATTAATTATCGGAATTCAATGAATTTTTACTCCATTTGGAGAATCTGTGAAATTATTATTTAATTATTCAATTGTAGATTTTACGTATCTACATAAATATTCTATGAGAATTATTATTAAAAGTATACGAATTATTTGGAATTTTATGCAACTTTTATGCAGATATGGTATTGCGAAATTAAATTTAAGTGATGAAATGATGATTTTACGGATTTTTTAAACGGAATCAAATGCAGATTTTATGGAATTCTTCTGTAATTTTAACAGAGTATTTTTCTTCATGTTTGAACGTTGGCTTTACCCCTATCCTCTGCTTCCATGAAATTCAAAAGGTACAGAATAAGAACTACACTTTCCCCCTGTTTGATTATGGACAGGAATACGCGATAGTACCTTCGGGGAAATTGAAAAGTTTTTATAGCACGAGTTTCATTGCTCGAGGAACAGTCGAGGGACGTTCGAGGAATGGATTATTATTCTGCAAATAGTTTTTTATCGATGGAAAATTAGAAATACCTCGACGATGAAGGGAGCTGTTCTCTCTTGAATAAAGGGACCTTAAATATTTCCTCATTACATCCGCATGGAACTCTTTGGTACTCTCCCTTTGAAGTGCATTCTCTGAAACCTGAATCTCATAGAAATGCAAATAAAAAAAATTCCCGTGAAATATATAGATTTCGTCCCAACTCGCCCCATGTAAACACAATATTTCTTCTGACCCATTTGAAGTTTACTTTTTACGGGACTGAATTTACTCAGGACCTAAGGATTACCCTTTGACTGTTGGTACACATCCCAAGAAGATAATACTCCACATGGTACCGCAAGTTTGCCAAAGGATTACCTTCACGGACAAACGGTACCCAACAAATTTCAAGAAACCTCGATGTTTGGCAAAAATACATTTTATTCTCACTGTTAAATTTTTTAATGATGCGTGGAGTCATTTCACGGGTTACTTTTATCTCCTGGATTTTCCCCGGGTAATGCCCAGTAACCAGTAATGCACTACCTACTGTTACATTCCAGGAAGACATTACGATAAGGTCTCAGTCTGAATTACAGTTACATCTTAGGACTTGCTCCCAACGAATTAGAAGGTGTTAGATAGTTTATGACCGTGAATCACTGCCTCACAGACAAATATGAGGTCTGTCGGTTTTTTGGGTTAAATATTTTAGTGGAAATGTGGCCTTTTGACGTAACTTCTGAGGGACTAAGTTGGATATTTTCGTGGGCATCCAATACAGGCAGACCCTCATCAAGTAATTGAGATACCTCGAGTCACGAATCCACCAGAATTCTCATTTTATTTATGACAACGGCACACGCAATCCGCCCATTTGCGTAGTCCCAGATTCATCAATCGACCGTTTGTAATTGTCGTTATTGCAAAAATATGAAAATTACTGAAAACTCAAAGAAAAAAACCTGTCGCTTTAAAACCATCAATTATCGTCCAATAATAATGATAATAATCATTATTTTTCAGTGAATGCTCGTTTGAAAATTCAATAAAATTGTCAACTTTTCCTCTCACTTCCATTGAAGGCTCATAAATTCCTTTGAGTTTTTTCGAACTAGCAGTTTCTACACGGATTTTCCCTTCAATCCACTTCAATGTCACTCTCCTCGGAATTACCGTCATATTTTCCATGAAATTTGAAAAAAAATATCACAGTCCACAGGCAATTCTGAGATTCATGAGAACGATTTGAGTTTCTTGAAAAATCTCCAATTCCCCTGTCAAATGACTTCTCACAAGTGATTCTACTCAGGCTAAAATCTTTCTCCCGATATCAGAAAAAAGATCACTATTTTCCACCTTATTCCCATCTTGAAAGCGCACAATAAAGATAAATTTCCAGAGTGTGATTCGCCTTGGAGGCTAGCACACCTGGAATTCAACAGCCCCAGCATTCCATTGTCTCTGGGTTTCTCATAAGTTTACTTCCCACCATGAATGCGTTCCCTTTACTTATGTTTTTCTTACCTCAATGTCTGATTCTTGATAGTGAAAACGTATGAGTAAGTCGAGCACACGTCAACTCCATTTAAGAAGTTATTGTCGATATTTTATCATTTTTCGAATTCTAAAAAAAAATAATTCTGAGAAATAGTCGATGAAATTGACATAAAAAATTGAGAAAAATAAACGCTTGATTATGAAAATTCGTGAGTCATCAAATAATTATGAAACTTAAAAACAGTATTTTTTCACGGTAATCTAATCTCTGGTTTCCCAGAAATTTACAAAAATCATGAACAATAAGAATTTTTTTGTTAAAATTATCGGTTTTTTAAGTTTTTTCACAAATTATTAGTCGAATTGCATTCCGTCGTGAATTTCATGACTCCCCTGTGTGACCCATTCCCCTGTGTGTTTTCTAGCTTTTCTGAATTTTTATTTTATTTTAGAAATTTTAATTTTAGAAAAAACGCCGAAAAATTATTGCACGATGATAACATTTTGAGATTCATTAAAAAATCAGCAATTCCATCCAATCAACAATTAGCCAATTAAATAGAAAAAACCGGTCCTCAAGTGCCACAGCGAGAAGAAAACTTAAAAAAAAAGAAAGTCTCGCTCCATTCCACAAAATACTCCCATAAATTCCGATAATCTGCACTACATCCATAAATAAATTGATCATCTCTGGCAAAAGTACCTTTCCTCTGTGTGCAGCAGAAAAAAGGAAGGAAAAAGGGGGATCCCACAGTAATGGGAGAAAGGTGGAGATTCAGACGAGCAGATGGTATACGCTAGTAACCAAATGTCCACTCCAAATGGCCTCATGGTTAACGTGTAACGTATTTTCGCTTTTGAGAAACACTTTTTCCTTTTATTCCCCCAGAAACTCAATTATCCAGCGACCGAAGAGGGGAATATTAAATGCAGAAAAAATTAAACGCGTGACCCGTCTGGAAAGTAAAAGGCCTCTCTGTTCTCGGTATGTTTTATCGATTTTTCATTTAGACACTCGCGTCAATTAACATATTTCTCATAACTTCCTGGTGATTCCTAGAATGTTGACAATTAAGGAGGCCTATGCCATTGGGACTATCTCACGAAGCAATCGGACACGGAAGCAACTACCGGTCGACCTTGAGAAAACTCCGAAAATATGGGTCACTGGCAGTCTCATTCACATTTTCCTTTTTTCTTCAATGCCATTTCGACATCAGTCTTTTCAAGAATTCTCTGAATTTTTTTAATGTTCACTGCGAATGCTTCCCAGAATTTGTTAATTCATTCCTTTTCTATGGAAAATTCTTAATGAGTTGAGTTATCATTATAGTTTTTCTTGGAAGCAAATGTCATTATTTTTCTATAAGTCTTTTTAGTCTCTTTGCTGATTAATTGGAAATAACTTGAGTTGTTGATTGACTGATTGATTTTAGAATCGGGGAAGTTGGTAATCTTTGAAAATTGCTATTTCAATTGTTGCAATTGTGACGGCACTCGTCAGTCGACTAATGTTAATGCGAAACAAGATGTACCAACTTGTTTCAGCTCCAATCAACTTCATGTTTACCTCCGCCTCCACCCTGTCAGAAGCTGGATTCTTACGTTTACTGATCACGAAGTTGATCTATACTTAGAATCGAACGAGAATACGTGGGTTAGTTACGAGCAGAACGAGAGCTCCAACTCTCTTTCGTTGATTTTATATTTCCTTTTTTTTTTTACAATTCCTCCTCTTCCTCCCACCCTCCTAGTTCCATGTTTTTTTTTACCCAGACCAGACCACTATTCTACGCCAATCGAGAAATTCCAAGAGACGTCGTTTCTCTCAAACGTTCAACTTTCGTTCCTCTGGAAATTACCGGTGACTCTTTCTTCTGTGAAAAGAGAGTGGAAAATTGAACACCTAAATTTGGAAACTTGTCTTTAATTGCATCGAGTTGTGGGTGGATTTTTCCATCTACATCTGTCAACCGAAATTTATTGCATTTTGTTATTATTTTATTACTCATAAAGTTTTATGAGCGTATGGTAATTTTCCTCGGGTTTTTCCTGGGGTTTTAAGAATTTTTGAGATCTTAGAAAATTCGTAGGACTATTAGTGCACGTTCATCTCATTTTGGGAGCCATTATAATTCAAATTCAGTCAAATAATTATAAAATTCGAAAACGATAAATTTTCACGCGTCAATTCCATCAACAATTTGTCAGAAAATGATAGTGATGGAAAAACCCGAAGATAGTGCGGAATAATAACTGTTTTTTATCGTCTTATTTTAAACAATAAACGATGAAGATTGAAATGGAATTGAGATTTTTATTAAACGAACTTTCTATTTTGCATTCAGTTCTGCTCGTTATGCACAATTTCATAAACATTAAGACGTAAATCCAAACCGACCAGAAGTTCGTCTTTGTCCGTAAAAACAATCGTGGTATTATTACAGACGAATAATTATTGGAGCGCAGATTGGAAATCGTAAACCTCGCGAAGTTGTTCTTTTTTTTAATAAAAAAATCGAATGTATCTCGTGTATCGTAGGACTTAGACCCGTGCTAATGTTGTAAACAGCTTCTGACGTTTTATTATGACATTTCCATATAAAAATGGTAAAGTCTAGAAAATTTCACCGCAATTGCTCAGTAAATAATGAACTCGATATTCTCGGAATTATTTGCATGTATAATTTTCGTATAATTCATCAATTTTTCACGATAAAATTAATCGCCAGTACAATTTCTACAATTAGATATATCTCATTGCCATTTTTATTCAGTCATCATTTCATATTCAGATTCATTTTATCGTTGTATAAAATTGAATTTGAATTTAAATCAAGTTATGTAGATAGGAATTATTTTTTTTGTCAGAATCCATTGAAAAGTTTGTTTTAATGGATCCTAGATTTTTTTTTTAGATAAAATAAAATAAAAATTGAGTAGTAAATGAATAAAGTGAAATTTAACGCCTAGGAACTGTTCAGTTCTTGTGGTTAATTATGTGAGAGAAGATTAGAATTTTCTCTTGAAATTACCGTTGGTTTTGTGGTTACTGAAACTGTTTATCGGAAAAACATGAAATTTACTCAATAACATTCATTTAACACGGCCATTGCTTTGTATAATTTTCGGTCGGAAATTAGTTCTCTTCAAACAAATTATTTCCACGGAAGTTATGAGGTCTGGCGGAAACTTCCTTCATCTCCAACATTACAGTAACAATTTTCTGGAAATTAAATACCAGTCTGAATTTTCTCCAAAATATGGGGAAGTGGAAATGACGTTTCAACTTAATTCTGGAATTATTTCCGGAGATATGAATTAACAAAAAATTAATGGGTCGATTGATATTTATTTTCAAGAATTTCCTAAATTGATTCAGATTTCCCAGAACCCGAGAAACTCTGAATTCCCAAAATTCCCTTATCTCCCCAAACTTTCTATCACTCGAAATACAACATAAGGCCTATCTCCACCCCTGACATCCGCCGGAAATCCGGATTACTTTCCCTTCCCCTCCAAAGAAAATACTCCACATAATCTCCACTCTCAAAACACTTCCCCTCCAATTATTTATGAAAAATCAATA
>NW_011887787.1:264510-266654 GCF_000806365.1 Fopius arisanus | reverse complement strand
AAAAAAAAAACAACTAATAGTGAATTTTTGGTGAGGGATTGTCGAACATTTTTGATGCGTTGCGATGTAATTCCCACGAATCCAGTGGCAGTTCCTTGATTAACCGAGGAATCCACTTTTACGTCATATCCTTTTTGGTCGAATTGCCGCTTTCGACGATTTCCCGATGCCGTTTTCTATCCGAATCCAACACCTGCGTCAATTCCCTTGTACACAAGCTTCAGATACAAGGCACAAACAATTTCTTCCACGATATCCCCCACCACTTGTATCCCCCACTCCTCGAAATTTATCCCCTCCATATGGATAACGATTCCGTTGTGTGCGACTGCGAACCGAGAAAATTACAGATTCATTCACTCGAGTCGAGTCAGTCGCCAGACAATCCTCGACTGTCCAACACCTCCAAATAATCCGTGAAAATTCATCAGTGACAACTGAATAAACTCCAGTTCTGTGACAACTTTTTTGGTTCACCTGTTGTTTCCTCAGTGCTGTGAACGTTTGGGATTAATAAAAATTCATATCAATGACAGCCGACTGCATCTCCTAGGTAAGCTGACATGTCATAACTGACAATTTATTTATCCCTGTGGCAGAATCTGTCACAAACATTGGAGGCAATTTTTTAATTTTTAATTGAGCAAAAGTAATGAAATTTTCACTGAAGGTGGGGTTACATGTTTCTCGAGTAGAAAATGCTTTGGATATTGTTGAATCATTTTATCAGTGGTGAATTGTTTGTTTGGATGCAAATGCTGCATTTGAAAAGTCATTTGGATAATGAAATAATTATTTCCACTCGATTTATAATTTTCTGGCCAGTGGAAAGGTGTTGAATAAATTTTTTCATGTGACGTTTTCATTGGCGCTCTTTTGTTTTATTAATTCAATTGGTTGTTCAATTGTTTAATTCAATTGGTTAATTCAATTGTTTAATTCAATTGTTTAATTCAATTGTTTTATTCGATTGGGTTTGGTGATGGTGTATTGGAGTTGTCGATGAGGGATTCCTGGGAAGGGACTTTCTCTGTCCTGGAAAATGAAACGTCGGCGCAAGATTCCCTGAATTTCAACCTCCCCACCTTCAGATACTCAAAACCAAACGACGTGTCCTTTTCCATCTTTATCTTTCAACTTGCTTTTCACCGTCTTTTTTCACTCCCTATGTCTTTCTCTGTTGTTTCTCTTCTCTAAAGTCTGAGTTGGCCGTCATCTCGAAGAAAAGAGGTTCCCTCCGCATTCCGGAGAACCGAGAGTCGTTCAGGAATGAGGGATTTTCGACTTTTGTAGAACAATATTTCTCCTGTCCTTTTTTTATGACCATGAGTTGTTTATTCAATGGGATTTTAGAATTACTCCGGAACAAATCGGCGTTTTTTTTTTTCAGAATGTTTGAGGCCTTCAATCGCTCCACGCTATAATTTTTTCTCGGTAAATAAGAAAATAGAAAAGGAATGATTAATTCTTTTCATTGTATCAGATTCAGTTGAATGGTTTTAATCATTTTCTTTTGATCCGTGAATTATTAAAACCGGTTGATTTATGAAAGGGAAATATCTTCATTAATTATTTATCAATGGAGTTTGATTTACGGTTATTGGAACATTCAGTTATTTTAATAGTGTCCGGGTCATTAATCGGTAATTGAGATTTAGAAGTATTTGCGGAGAACAGTCATTGGGAAATGATTGCTCTACAATGGCAGTAATTTTTTATTCATTATTTTCTCATTGAATCGCGTGAGACGAATTCAGAGAATTCACGTAATTAGCATCTTCCAAATTACGTTTCGCAACGTATCAAGTATTTCTCAAACACTTCTGGGAAGTTTATTTTTTTGTCGTGAAATAAATTTCTGAGAATATTCTCCGCATGAATAAATTACTAAGTCTCAGATTGCACGTTTTTTTTTATTCACAAAGTTTAAAAAGATGAAATATTGAATAACTATAGAATAATGCCGAGGAAAATT
This sequence comes from Fopius arisanus, assembly GCF_000806365.1. NCBI lineage: Eukaryota > Metazoa > Arthropoda > Insecta > Hymenoptera > Braconidae > Fopius > Fopius arisanus. Next base: position 264,679 of record NW_011887787.1, on the reverse strand, counting down.
ATTTCGAGGGAATTTCGAGGCACGTAATTTTTTTTCTGAATATTTCTAGTAAAAATTCGTGTTGAAAGCAGAAGTGATTGAAAAGATACATTTCTCTGGAGGAGATTTCACGTGATAATTATTGCCAAGTCGAGGGATACAGGTAGCCACTGGGCCCTTCACGAAAGCA